>NC_058522.1:203553985-203563985 GCF_904849725.1 Hordeum vulgare subsp. vulgare | reverse complement strand
AACTCGAGTGGATTCAAACCCAAACAACGAGTAAGGACATGTTATAACTGTGGTAACGTGAGTCACTTCGTGGCCGAATGTCTCTATGAGAAAAGGGAAGACAACGGGGGCAAGCTCATTCGCAAAGACAAAACCAAATCATTTCCAATCAAGAACAACTTTGTGAAGAAACCCCACCCAAAAGGGATGGTGGCCCTTGAAGAGTACCCTTCCGATGATGATGATGATGATGATACAGTGGCAACATCAACTTTTGCTATTGCCACTACCTCTCCTCAGAAGGTGTCTCTCTTCAACGCCCCCAACGAGAACCACATCACCAAGTGCCTCATGGAAAAAGGTATCAATCAGGTAACTCCCATCATTAAGACCAACATCGCTACTGCTCCTTGATTGTTAAATTGTGTTGATGATAGTGATGTTGGGGAACTTAATGAGCATGATCTTGACAAGTTTCTGTGCACTATTAAGGGAGAATCCAAGAGGCACTTTGTTGCTCTCTTGGAACAACTGGGTGAGGCCACTAACCTCATTGAGTCTCATGAGGAGACCATCTCCGAGCTTCAGGGACACGGTCATGACTATGCCGATGAAATTGCTGAATTATCTATTGCTCTAGAAAAGAAGCGCACTCTTCGTTTGGCGGCTCTTGAGGAGTCATATAACGATGACTGCGCTAAAATGCAAAGGAAACTAGACCATGATGTTGTTCTTACTCGTATGCTTAAGTCTGAAAAGTATGCTCTTGGGGTTGGCCATGACAGACTCAAAGAGGAGTTTGACACACTTGACAAGGCCCACAAGGTCTTGAAAGGTGTTCATTTCTCTCTGAAAGAGTCTCATGATCAACTCCAAGTAAAGCTTCCCAAGGAGATCTCTACTTGTCCTCCCTTTGTGTTAATTGATAATGCTTGTGCAACTAATCCCTATTGTGAGCATGTACATCTTTTGGAGGAAAATGCCAAGTTAAAGGAGAAACTTGAGAAGGGCCTTGTGGCATGCATACAAGGTGAGAAGAGCCTGAACGACCTCTTGAGCACTCAAAAAGGTGTTGTAGGAAAGGAGGGACTTGGACTTACCTCCAAGTCAAAAGGTAAAAGGAGGAACAGGAACAAACGATCTCCTACCATCATGGACATCTTTGTAAAAGAGGGTGAGGGGACTCAGAAGGTGAACAAGAACAAGGTGGACTATGAAAACCTCAAGAAGGGCAAACCATTCCTACTAACACAGCCGACAAACTCAATTCTCCTTATGTCTTATGTCGTGCTAGTGATGGGCATGTTTATGCCAGATTTGTTAGTTCCTACGATGAGTATATTGAATGGACTATCTGGGTTCCTAAGACCCTTGTCTCTAACATGAAAGGACCCATTAAAAAATGGGTACCTAAAACCAAGCCTTGATCTATTGCAGGAGTTTTGTTCCGGTGGGGTGTCATGGTTGCTCGATAGTGGAGCAACAAATCATATGACCGGAAGCAAGGACTTAGTAGTGGATGTGCATCCTTCTCCGTCTATGCCCACCCATGTCCAATTCGCCGATGCATCCTCGTCAAAGGTATTGGGATTTGGTAAGGGTGTCGTCTCTCAAGAGTTATTTATTGAGAAGGTCATGCTTGTTGAGTCACTTGCCTACAATTTACTTTCGGTTCGTCAACTTGCAATTATGGGTTTTTCCACATTCTTTAATCTTGATACTGTGGTCCTCCGGAGGAGCAAGACTCTTAAAGTAGCCTATGTTGGAGATGTCGAAAATGGTCTTTATGTGGTGAACTTCTCAAAGCGACCGACTAAGACCGCGACATGTTGAATGGCTAAAGTTGATGTGGGCTGGCTTTGGCATCGCCGTTTAGCGCATGTCAATATGAGATCTTTTCAAAGAATTCTGTCAGGGGACCATATTCGTGGACTAACAAATGTGAGTTTTTCTAAAGATCGTGTTTGCAGTGCCTGCATTCAAGGAAAGATTCATGAAACTGCTCATCGTCCAACGACTCTTATCTACACTAAGAGGCCATTGGAGCTTCTTCATACGGATCTGTTTGGCCCTCCATCATTTGATAGTCTTGGAGGCAGAAAATATTGCTTGGTGATCGTTGACGACTACTCAAGATATACCTGGGTATATTTCTTCAAAAAGAAGAGTGAAACTCAACAAACTGTCATCAACTTTGCAAATGAAGCCCAACGTCAACATGAAGCAATGATCTTGGTGATTAGAAGTGACAACGGCACCGAGTTCAAGAACTACACCTTGGATGAGTTTCTAGGTGACGAGGCAATAAAACACCAATATTCAGCACCATATACCCCTCAACAAAATGGCGTGGCAGAAAGGAAGAACCGGACCTTGATAGACGCTGCAAGGACAATGATGGAAGAATTCAAATCTCCATATAACTTCTGGGCAGAGGCCATCAACACAGCCTGTCATGCGTCCAATCGGCTCTATATCCGCAAAGGCTTGAACAAGACTCTGTATGAGATTCTAACTGGAAACAAACCCAATCTCAAGTACTTCCGGGTATTTGGTTGTAAGTGTTTCATTCTCAAGAAAGGTGCACGTTTAGCTAAATTTGATTCTAGAGCTCATGAGGGCATCTTTGTTGGTTATGCTACAAACCCTCATGCTTACCGTGTCCTCAACAAGTCCACCGGACTCATTGAGGAGACGTGTAACGTGAAGTTTGATGAAACTAAAGGCTCCCAACTGGAGCAAAGTGGTCTTTGTGATGTAGGTGATGAAATTCCTCCCCAAGCAATAAGAAGAATAGGGATTGGTCAAATACTCCCCATTAAGGAACCCCTTGTGGCCGAAGGAGAAGGACAATGCTCTACTCAAGTGGAGCCATCACCTCCACAAGCCCCACACGCTTCGGATGAACAAAGAGAAGACTCTCAACAAAATGAACAAGCTCAAGGTCAAGATAAATTGCCCAACAATAATGATGTGTCTCATGATATTCAAGCACTCTCCCAAGACTCGGAACCTGCTCATGATCAAGATCAAGTGCAACCACGAGATCCAGACCAAGTAGAAGCACAAGATCAAGATCAAGAGCGACCACGAATACAAGAACAAACTAGTGAACCTGCTCAAGTCGAAGGACAATATGTTCAGGATTCTGTCTCACAATTCCCTTCTGCAACACCAACCGCAGGTGCCAAGGGAGGCTCACGACGCAAGGGCAAGCAAAGTAAACAAGTCGATGCTCCCCCGTTATCCAATGAAGAACTCTTGGAATGTCGAGCATCCAAGATTGCGAACAAGCTGAGAGTCAAGTCACATCTTATGAAGAATGTACTTGGTAGTTTAAAAAGGGGAGTATCCACCCGTCAACAGATTTGGAATTATTGTGAGCATCACGCGTTTGTTTCGTATTGTGAACCTCAACAGGTACAGGAAGCGTTCGATGATGAGGATTGGCTTATGGCCATGGATGAAGAACTTAACAACTTCGAGCGCAACCAAGTCTGGGATTTAGTGCCTAGGCCAATGGAGGAACATAATGTCATCGGGACCAAATGGATATTCAAGAACAAGAAAGATGCCAATGGGATTGTGATTCGAAACAAGGCAAGACTGGTGGCTCAAGGCTACTACCAAGTCGAGGGTATCGACTACGATGAAACCTTTGCCCCTGTTGCTCGTCTAGAATCTATTCGCATGTTGCTTGCATTTGCTTCTCATCATAACTTCAAATTACAACGAATGGATGTGAAAAGTGCCTTTCTTAATGGTCCTTTAAATGAGTTGGTCTATGTCAAACAACCCCCGGGATTCGAACATCCCAAGCTCCCCAATCATGTGTACAAACTTAATAAGGCACCCTATGGCCTTAAACAAGCCCCACGTGCGTGGTATGAGTATCTTACTGAGTTGTTACAAGATCGTGGGTTTGAAATTGGGAAGATAGATCCCACTCTTTTTACTAAGAGGGTTAAAGGGAATTTGTTCATATGCCAACTATATGTTGATGATATTGTATTTGGCTCTCCTAACATTTCCATCAATGAAGAATTTGCTGCACTAATGACTGAGAAATTTGAGATGTCCATGATGGGAGAGTTGAAGTTCTTCCTCGGGTTCGAGATTAAACAAGGCCTAGAAGGGACCTTCATCAAACAAGCCAAGTACAATCAAGACATGCTCAAATGGTTCGAGCTTGAAGATGTCAAACCGGTCAAGTTCCCCATGCCAACAAGATGCAAGCTTGACAGTGATCCCAATGGTAAAGCAGTGGATCAAAAGGTATATCGCTCCATGATTGGATGCCTCCTTTACCTTTGTGCATCTAGACCGGATATTATGTGGAGTGTAGGGATATGTGCACGGTTTCAATCCGCACCAAAAGAAAGTCATTATATGGCTGTTAAGCGAATCATTCGATATTTGGCTCGTACCCCAAACTTTGGCCTTTGGTATCCCAAAGGAGCAAACTTCAATCTAGTTGGCTATTCTGACTCAGACTGGGCAGGAGATTGTGTGGAGAGGAAGTCAACTTCTGGAGGATGCCAATTCCTTGGTCGCTCATTGGTAAGTTGGTCTTCAAAGAAGCAGTATTGCGTCTCTCTATCATCCACCGAAGATGAGTATATGGCTGCTGCAAGTTGTTGTGCACAATTGCTATGGATGACGCAGACTTTAAAGGATTACGGTGTCACTTTTGACAAAGTGCCTCTTCTATGTGACAATCAAAGTGCTATCAAGATTTCCCTAAACCCAGTGCAACATAGCAAAACCAAGCATATTGATATTCGCCATCACTTCATTCGTGAACATATCAAGCTAGGTGATATTGAGGTTCACTTCATCCACACTGAAGAGCAACTTGCAAATATTTTCACTAAGCCTCTAGATGAAGCAAGGTTCCGGGAGTTAAGGCATGAGCTAAATATCATTGATTCAAGTAATGTGGATTGAAGCTAGGCACGTTGCACCTCACTATGCATTCTATCTTGTCCTAGATGTAGGCATGGACATAGGGAGAGTGTTGTTCTCTCAATGAACTTTTCCTCCCCCCATTATGCATAAATCGATCTAGTCTTTCACTTTAGCCATTGTCAAATGGCACTTGTGCTTCAAAGAAGAGCATTGTTCATGAACCCAAGGATAATTCTTCGCGGTGTCATACCTTTGTCTCAAACATAGGTGGCCTCGGCCACCGCCCCCTCACCTTTCTCTCATATAGAAGAAAGGATATAAAATGACAAGTTGGTATATCTTTCTGGTGCTATCTTCTTTTTCCACTAACTTGTCATTTGCCCACATTCTTCTCTTCTCCTAGGTCCCGTTGTGACATTTGCAGCGGTACTACCGCCAGGATCCCAGCGGTACTACCGCCAGGCGTAGCGGTACTATCGCCAGGACCCTAGCGGTAATACCGCTAGGGATAGCGGTACTACCGCCAGGATCCCAATCTACCACGACCTAACTAGGAAATATTTAGGGCTGTCTCAGGGGGAGCGGTACTACCGCCAGGGGGAGCGGTACTACCGCCAGGACCACAACGGTACTACCGCTGGCCCGTACCCCTTGGGCTATATAAAGGAGGGGGAGCCCGTTTTTTTCCTGCCTCTTTCTTCTTCCTCGCGGCTCCTCCCTCCCCAACCCCGAACTCCCCCTATTTTGATCTCTATTCGTGGAGCCCCTTCTCTCCGTTGAGTTGGAGGGTTCGCTCCACTTCTCCTTCCTCCTCCAAGTGCCATGGACCCCGGTAAAGCTCCTCCCCTTCTTCTCTTGGTCGATGTTCTTGTTCTAGGGTTAGGAGCATTGGTGGTTTGGATCCATGTCTATACCTTGTTCTTCGATGGCATGAAGGAGATATTTGAGGGGAGTGTAGGTCCTATTTGAGATGGTTGATGTTCTTGCTGTTTATTTTGCCATGCCCTAGGATTTACATGTTTTAGATCAAGCACTTGAACTATGTTTGGATTAGATCTAAAACTTGCACGCTCTTGACTAGGCATGTGCTTATTTAGATGATACTTGTGGTCCTCATGTGGTTAGGGCTGTGGTGGAGTTCTTCGTGATCGTACACAGCCCATGGCGCTGGTGAAATCCATGTAGCCATCTCTATGGGTTCTATTCATATTTTCAGATCTGGAAAATCAAACCCCAGTGGTACTACCGCCAGGGGTAGCGGTACTACCGCGAGGACCCCGGCGTTACTTCCTCCAGGGGTAGCGGTACTACCGCCAGGATGATTCTCTGTGTACTCTTCTCATGTGCTTGGCAATGAATGTTTACTTTTCTGCCTTTTCTTGTTCATTGAATTGACTCCTTTTTGTCGCTCTTTTTCAGTGTGTGTCTTTTGTCACAGGTGGTGCTCGCCGATCGAACCCCCCACGGGACACACAGTCCAAGCATTTTCGCAATCCAGAGGCTCCAGAGGGTTCCGCCACTTCAGGTCTGCAACCCAAAAAGCAGGCCTTCAAGAAGACCGCTCACAAGGACAAGGGGATCAACGTCCGCACCATGCCCCCTAAGGACTTTCTGCAGTACCGCACTCAACACCAGTATCTCCAAGAGCGGGTTGTGATCAAGAATGTCGAGCATGTTTGGGCAAGGGATCACTGCAGGATCTACCGTGATATCGTCAACCATTTCAAGAAGAACTTTGTCCCCGTTCAGTGGATTGACCTGGCTCACCTTCAGAGGAACATCGACTATTTTCTTGATGCTCTCTCTCTGATTGACAAACTGGGCATCAAGGAGATCATCTCTTTCAAGACAGACTTTGACCCCAATGTTGTTGCCCGGTTCTATGTCACGTGTCACTTCTCTCCTGATGACGAGCGCTCCATGGTGTGGATGGCTGGGACTCAGATGATGACCGGTACCAGGCGTGAATACATGGCATTCCTCAAGGTTGATTTCCAGGGCGCTGACACTCCACTTGGGTCGCGTCCTCATGTCGCAGCTACCACTGATAGGGCTTCCGTCAGGGACAGATTGCAGCAACTCTATGTGCAGAAAGGTGTGCTCCCCAGGCATCTGGACATCATGCATCGGATCTTCCGCAAAACCCTCTTTCCTCGCATTGGCAACTTCGACGAGGTACATGGCTCTCTGGCTGAGATGCTACTGCTCTGTGAGGAGGCTATGACTAAGGAGTCTGCCCCTCTTGATATTTCTGATGTGATGTTCACTGAGCTCTGGAACTGCATCATGATGCGCAAGGTTCCCATCTACGGGCCCTACCTGTTTTCTTATATCCGTCAGAAGTGGCAAGACACCTATCCGCAGGAGGAGTTATACATTTAGGCTATCTACATTGTGCATGATCCTGTCAAGCTTCGCGTCAAGGACAAATGGGCCAACCCATCAACTTCATCTCAGCACATGGACACTGACACAGCACATGGACAGAGCCTCTTAGTCAAGCTCTTCTGCCATGCTATCTTGGGCCATGAAACTGAATGATAAGATGAAGACTATCTTCTGTATGCAGGCTAAGGGCCAGTATCAGACGCACGTGGCTCAGAAGGAGAACCGTCAGAGGCACAAGCGTGTCCTAAGGACTCTTGATGTTGACATCTCCAGCGGATCAGAGGACGACATCACTCCAGAGGCTGCTTGGATGCGGGCTCAAGGTTACCAGTGGTCTGGCGCTGAGGAGGAAGAGGAGGAGCAGGACGATCCGGAGGGTACGGACGAGTCTGGCGATGCTGAGGATGAGGAGTAACCACCTGTGGCGTTAGGTGTGCCCCTTTTTGGTGTCTTGTGCCAAAGGGGGAGAGAGTCTAGGAGCTAGATTTTCTTTGAGAGTCGAACTTTGCTTTGCTTTGCTTATCTTTCGTGTTTTGCTTCGAACTTGGTTTGCTTCTATTTTGCTATCTTTTGTGAGACATGAACTTGTGTGAGATTTATTTCCATCATATGTTGTGAGTCATATGCTCCTTATTCTCATATATCTCTATCTTTTTGTTCTCATATTATTCTCTGTGCAAATCCGGTATTGTCATCAATCAACCAAAAAGGGGGAGATTGTTGGGGCATAGTTTATGCCTAAGTAATTTTGGTGATTGATGACAGTATCGCAAAGGACTAACCGTGTGTGTTAAGATTTCAGATAACACACGTCAACGGCACAAGATGACTCGCCCCCTCGTTCGTGGAACAGAAGCACGGCGTTCTCTATGATTCTTTTTATTTGAGTCATAGGAAAGCCGTATATTAAGAGGGGAACCGTAGTGGAAAGGTTTGGGTGGAATCAATCTTGCACACGCACACTGCACATATTTTCCCCCCTTGCCGGCATGTTTGGAGTGGCTCCCGTCTTTGTGTTTTCTTCTTCTTTGCAAATGGTCCCCCAGCGGTAGTACCGCTCGCCCCAGCGGTAGTACCGCTGCAGCCAGCGGTAGTACCGCCCCTGGTCAGCAGTAGTACCGCTCCAGGAGCTTAGTACCGCCTGCCTAGCGATTGTACGTGGACGGACCTTTTTGCGAAGACTTTCTTGGCGGTGGTAGTGCTTATGCAGCCAGCGGTAGTACCGCTGCAGCCAGCGGTAGTACCGCTGGAGAGCCAGCGGTAGTACCACTTCAGCCAGCGGTAGTACCGCTGGAGTGCTAGCGGTAGTACCGCTGCATCCAGCGGTAGTACCGCTAGACTCGGGTTGTGAGTTGGAAAACTGTTGGATTTCCCCCCCCCCCACTATATAAAGGGTTCTTCTAGCTGTGGAACCCTATCTCTTACCCTCCCAAGCTCCATTGTTGCTCGCTAAGCTCAAAAGTGCCCGATCACTCTACCTATCCAATCAAACTTGTTGATTCTTTATGGATTGGTTGAGAAGGCCTAGATCCACACTTCCACCCAGAGAATAGTTGATTCCCCACCAATCCCTTGCGGATCTTGTTACTCTTGGGTGTTTGAGCATCCTAGACGGTTGAGGTCACCTCGAAGGCACACTCCATTGTGGTGAAGCTTCGTGGTCTTGTTGGGAGCCTCCAAGCTTTGTGTGGAGTTTCTAAAGGTTCGGTCACTGCCTTCAAGGGCACCTATAGTGGAATCACGGTACCTTGCATCATGCGAGGGCGTGAGGAGAATACCGTGGCCTTAGTAGCTTATTGGGGAGCATTGTGCCTCCACACCGCTCCAACGGAGAAATACTTCCTGTCAAAGCGAAGGAACTTCGGTAACACATCCTCGTCTCCATCGGTTCCACTTGTGGTTATCTCTAACCTTTACTTTGTGTATGCTTATGTTGTCGTCTATCTCTTACTTGTCTTAGTAGCTCTCGTTGTTAGCTTCATTAGGGTTCACCCCATTGTTGTAATATTTGTGAACCCGTATGTTGTTTACCCTAACTTGCTAAGATTATTTAAAAAGTGGTCGTTTCCTATTCACCCCCCCTCTAGTCAACCATATCAATCATTTCATCTTGTCGTTGTTGTCTCTGTTGTCGTTGTTGTTGTTGTTGTCGTCATCGTTGTTGTCGCTCTTGTCGTTGTTCTCTCTGTTGTCGTTGTTGTTGTTGTTGTCCGTGTTGTCGTTGTTCTCGTCATTGTCGTTGTTGTTGTTGGTGTTCTTGTTGTTGTTGTTGTTGTTGTTGTTGTTGTTGTTGTCATTGTTGTCATTGTTGTCGATGTTGTCATCATTGTTGTTGTCCCTTCCCCCTGGGACTATTTAAAGGCCTAGGGCTGAAATTGAAACGAAAGGCACGGGAGTCAAGGAGGCGCATTAAAAATCGGAAATGATGGTGTCTAGATTTTCGGGATGACGGGTAAGTCAAAAGATCCGTTGGAAATGACGTCATCGTGATCCCTCGAATAATGGGGAAGATGACATCACCAATAGAAGACCTCGCGATTCAGGCGAATCACGAAGATTGGCGGCTTGTCACTTGTTGAAGGAGAAAGGTCAGAGATGATGTGTGAGTCGCCGTAGATGGGCATGAAAGTTTATTGGCGTGAATAAATTCAACTCAATCTGGGGCCTAATGTTGGGGATATTACCCGCGGTATGACCCGCCCTATTGGGCTGGGTCAGGTGTAAG
>NC_058522.1:203548985-203551485 GCF_904849725.1 Hordeum vulgare subsp. vulgare | reverse complement strand
TGTTGTCGTCATCATCGTCGTCGTCGTCATCGTTGTCGCCCTCTTCATCGTTGTTGTCGTCATCGCTGATTTTTGCTTTTGTTGTTGTTGTTGTTTTTGTTGTTGTTGTTGTTGTTGTTGTTGTTGTTGTTGTTGTTGTTGTTGTTATAGTTGTTGTTGTTGTTGTTGTCATCGTCGTCATGATCGTCGTCGTCTTTGTTGTTGTTGTTGTTGTTGTCGTCGATGTCGTTGTTGTCCCGTTGTCGTTTTTGTTGTTGTCGTCGTTGTTGTGGTCGTCGTTCTTGTTTTTGTTGTTGTTGTTTGTTGTTGTTGTTGTTGTTGTTGTTGTTATTCTTGTTGTTGTTCTTGCTTTTATTGTTTTGATTGTAGTTATTCTTGTTGTTGTTGTTATTGTTGTTGTTATTGTTGTTATTGTTGTTATTGTTGCTGTTATGGTGGTTTTTGTTGTTGTTGTTTTTGTTATTGTTGTTGTTGCTGTCATCGTCTTTGTTGTCGTTGTTGTTTTTGTTGTTGTCATCATCCTCGTTATTGCAATTATTGTCTCTATTGTCGTCGTTGTTGTTGTTGTCGTTGTTGTCGTTGTTCTCGTCGTTGTCGTTGTTGTCATCATTGTTGTTGTTATTGTTGTTGTTGTCGTCGTTGTTGTTATTGTTGTTGTTGTTGTTGTTATTGTCGTCGTCATTGTTGTCGCTCTTGTCGTTGTTGTCTCTGTTGTCGTTGTTGTTTTTGTTGTCGTCATCGTTGTTGTCGCTCTTGTCGTTGTTGTCTCTGTTGTCGTTGTCGTTGTTGTTGTCCGTGTGGTCGTTGTTCTCATCATTGTCGTTGTTGTTGTTGGTGTGCTTGTTCTTGTTGTTGTTGTTGTTGTCGATGTTGTCATTGTTGTTGTCCCTTCCCCCGTGTGACTATTTAAAGGCCTAGGGCAGAAATTGAAACGAAAGGCACGTGAGTCAAGGAGGCGCATTAAAAATCGGAAATGATGGCGCCTAGCTTTTCGGGATGACAGGATAACTCAAAAGATCCATTGGAAATGACGTCATCGAGATCCCTGGAATAATGGGAAAGATGACATCACCAATAAAAGACCTGGCGATTCAGGCGAATCACGAAGATTGGCGGCTTGTCACTCGTTGAAGGAGAAAGGTCAGAGATGATGTATGAGTCGCCGTAGACGGGCATGAAAGTTTATTTGCGTGAATAAATTCAACACAATCTGGGGCCTAATGTTGGGGATTATTGATAACCCACAAGTATAGGGGATCACAACAGTTTTCGAGGGTAGAGTATTCAACCCAAATTTATTGATTCGACTCAAGAGGAAGCCAAAGAATATTCTCAAGTATTAGCAGTTGAGTTGTCAATTCAACGACACCTGAAAGATTTAGTATCTGCAGCAAAGTACCAGTAGCAAACTAGTGTGATAGCAACGTTAGCAACAGTAACCAGTAGCAGCAAAGTAACAACAGTAGCAGCAGAGTAATAGTAGCAGCAGTGACATCAGTAGCAGCAGTAGCGACAAAGTAACAGAGCAAGGAACAGTAGTAAAAGACTCATAGGCATTGGATCGGTGATGGATGATTATGCCGTATGCTATTCATCATGCAACAGTTATAACACGGAGAGATATGTAACTAGCTCCAGTTCGTCAATGTACTGTAGGCATGTATTCCGTATGTAGTCATACGTTCTTAGGGAAAAGAACTTGCTTGACATCTATTGTCCATCCCTCCGGTGGCACCGGGGTCCTAATGGAAACTACGGGATATTAAGGTTCTCCTTTTAATAAAGAACCGGACCAACGCATTAACACTTAGTGAATACATGAACTCCTCATACTATGGTCATCTCCGGGGGTGGTTCCGGCTATTGTCACTCCGGGGTTGCCGGCTCATAACACATAGTAGGTGACTACAACTTGCAACATAAGATCAAGAACACACATATATTGGCGACAACATAACAGGTTCAGATCTGAAATCATGGCACTCGGGCCCTAGTGACAAGCATTAAGCATGGCAAAGTAGTAGCAACATCAATCTCAGAACATAGTGGATACTAGGGATCAATCCCCGTCAAAACTAACTCGATTACATGATACATCTCATCCAACCCATCACCTTCCAGCAGGCCTAAGATGAGATTACTCACGAACGGTGAAGAGCATCATGGAATTGGTGATGAAGGAAGGTTGGTGATGACGATGGCGACGATCTCCCCTCTCCGAAGCCCAGATCAGACTCCAGATCTGCCCTCCAGAGGAAGACCGGGAGGTGACGGCTCCTCCGTATCGTAAAACGCGATGAACTCTTCTCCCAGATTTTTTCCGGATGAAATGGACTAAATAGAGCTGAGATTGGAGTCGGTGGACCAACGTGGGCCCCATAAGCCCGCCAGGCATGGCTAGGGGAGGCCCGCGCCTGGTGGGCTTGTGGGCTCTACGCTCCACTTCCTCCGTTGATTCTTGCGCCAGTATTTTTTTGTATGCCACAAAAATTCTCCGTAA
>NC_058522.1:203536485-203543985 GCF_904849725.1 Hordeum vulgare subsp. vulgare | reverse complement strand
GCATTGAACGCCCCACGGTGCCCCTCATCTCCATGCTGGAGGGGTCCGAGGGGAAGGCGCGACATGGCCCAAGGAGGGGCCACAGGCAAGGGAATAGGCATCCCGCCGAAGTACCGGAGGCCGCCACCCAAGAAGTCTGCGGGGTGTTCACATGCATGAGGCTTAGGAGATCAGGCCCCGTGGAGTGCGAGAGAAGAGGCCTCGGGATGCCCGACGACCTCCGGAGCAGGCGGCGCTGATCCGCCTCCCCGGCCGTCGATGGGAAACCTGAAGAACAAGGGTTTAGAAGATAGCCGCATAAAGGGAGGACGAGGGGGAACACAGGTGCTTACTCGTCATTGGCCATCCACTTCTTCCTCTCAGGCGGCCCTCGCGCCCTGGTGCGGTCGCCGTCGGGCAACCTTCTCTTCCAGCCGGCAGGGGCGACCCAGCGGGGGGACTCGGCGGCCCTGGAGCGAGGCTGTGATGTGGGGGCAGCGCTTTCCAACGTCGACCGGTCACCACCACCAATCCTGGCTTGATCGATGCTAGAGCCGGGAGGACGGGCGGTGGCGCACCGACCGCCTTGGTCATGTGGGTAACCACACAACGAGGGTCTTCGGGGGGCTCCCTCAAGGCTCCGCCAAGAAGCCAACCCAGGCGTGCCTTGGGCCTGGGGGCTACTGTCGGCATTCTGCGAATGGGGGTACCTAGACCTGCCTGCGTGCGGCCCAGGGATGGCCCGCTTCACCAACCCAAGGTCAACTGGTGCAACGTCACCCGGGAAGGCCCTCGCGAGAGGCCAAACCTCGCGGGGAGGAGCAGCATCAGGACCCGCCGGAGACATCCTTAAGACCCCTCCTAAGCAGCGAACATTCCGAGGCAAGGCCGGGACTCAGGAGTCAAGGGTGACGCCAGGAAATGACAGGCGAGCAGTAGATGGCAGGACGGGGCAGTTTTCCCTTTACTGCAAAGGAGGTGGGAGCGTACGAGGGTTCCAAAGGCATCTTCCAAAGGTTTCCCTTCTGGTGCAACGAAGCCGCGCTGCCCGCCAGTAGGGCAAACGTCATCCTCGGGCCCATCCCTACAGCGCAGGCAAGTACTTTGCACGCGAAGACCACCTTTGTGCAGGGGCGCATGTTCCCCTGTCCCCCTTTAAAATTGGCCGCTGTGGGAGCCCTTCCCGCCTGTAGGGGAAAACCAACACCTACGGGAAACTCAAGGAGTCCCTTGATCGTTTGGCGGGGAGAAAGAGGTATGGCATCGAGAGTGGAACTAGCGATCAACACCGGCATGGTCCTTTTCATGCAGGTTCGGGCCGCTTGACGAGTAAAACCTTACTGCTGCTTAGTTTGTATTCTGTGCTTACTGCAGGGTGGTTTTGCTACAGTAACTTAGTTTGTGATTACGGAGTCTGTGATCCCCAAAAAGTTCAACCCCTAAGAATGAGCTTTGAGCCTCCTTTTATAGGCAAAGGGGTCACGAAGAGTGTGCTCACGGGATGCACAGCGAACACGGTTCACCGCTCTACTTCGTCGGTGGTGTCAGGGGCACTAAATGCCTTGTGTGACCCCTGACCTGCCGCAAGATAGTTGCGACACGTACCCAAGTGAATCGACACCTGGAACTTGTGATGGAACACGAGGGATGTGCTGGAGTGCTCGGATTGTGGTAGAAACTGGTGGGGACTCCTGGCGAGCGAACAAGGGGTTGCTGGCCTGTAGCCTCCATCGGGTTACTTGGTCACCTCCCCGGCAAGGAGGGCTTGCCGGTGGCCTTGAACACTTTCCCGGCAAGGAGGGCTTGCCGGGGGAGCCGCGCCAGTCTGTGCCGGGGTCTTGCTATTCTTCGGGTAGTCTTCCCGGCAAAGCGGACTTGCAGGGGCCTTGGGAACCTTCCCGGCAAGGAGGGTTTTCCGGGGCCTTGCCTTAGGAGCCCTTGTACTCCACGCCCCTCGCAGTGAGGGAAGGGCGTGGCCTCGGCGGTTCTTGGACTGCCTTTCTGCTGCTATTCCTGGTACACTGCCATCAGGGGCGTCGCCGATGCCCGTGCACAAGTCTGTGGCACAAGGGACCGAGTCTCTAGTGCACAAACAGGAGCCCTCGGGCCTGGGCCACGCACGCGAGCGGGGCGTTGCTGGGCCAGGCCCAAAGTAGTGCATGGCCTTCCCCAACAGGGGACTCTGTAGCTTTGGAGCCGTTGCGAGCGGCCCTTCCCGACGTCGAGCATCAAACACGCGACATGGAGAAGTGCGCGCACAGTAGCCTCCCCACCTCCCAACGCGTTACTACCATGCGTGAAGCATGCACAGTAAAGGTGAGGCATGTAGCGTTCGTGGCCATAATGGTCGTAGTCGTGGCAAGGCCCGCCCCCGCATGAATTAGTGCAGCAGGGAGGCTCCCTGTTTGCCCGTGATCATGGGTGATTGGGCGAGAGGGGCGGCGATTTCTGGAGTGAGTGGAGCTCGGCCCCGCGCCTCGCCCTATAAATTATGGAGTTTGCGAGGGGGTTTTGCTCATCCATCATCTCCTGGAACATCCACCACCCCTAGGTTGCATCTGTAGAATCTTTTCTAGCTCGAGGTGGCGCTCGCCCCTAACCATAGCTAGGGGACGTGGGAGGCCACCATCGGCCGTCAGGGCGGCAAGTGGATCCCACTCGCATCATGCCACAATTTCAAGGGGTGCAGCTGCGGAGGGCGGCACAAGCGTCAGTGGTGGCGGAGGGGTGAGGGGCCGCGGTCGCCGCGGAGGCCGTGGCCGAGGGAGGCGGAGTGCTACTCCAGCACCTCCGTCTTCTCCCGTGCTTGGCGGGCACTCTGACGGGACGACGATGGAGATCGTCGTGGAGCTGCACGACGTCCTGTGGGGCCATTTGCATCACCCTCGCCCTTTTCCTAGGGCGATGGAGGCCGCCAAGCCCCCTGTCTTGTGGTTGCACGCGTACCGTTGCTCCCACGACGCTATGCAAGTGCACGCGGAGTACCCGAAGCGCCGCTCCATGTTGCTCGGGTGGGGTTGGAAAGCCTTCGGCCGCGCCTGAAGCCTCAAGGATGGGCATATCCTCCGCTTCAAGCTAGCCGAGGATAACATAATATCCGTCAAGTTTTACGGGCACTCAGGTGTGCGTCTCGGCTGCTGCGAAGAGAGCTCGAGCGGCGCCGAATGTCCATCCTCGAGCGATAGCGACGGGGAGGACAGCGACGCCAGTGGCGCTCTTGGTACATCAGGATCTCGGGGGGGGGGGGGGGGCAGGTCGGAGTATGACTACCCGAGCTCCGGCTGACTGCCGGCCCTGCCGCTGAGACACGCTCACGCCTCTCCCCCGCCCGGTGGGGTTACTCTACAGGAGGTGCGATCGCGGGCTCTAGCTTCTTCATCCCCTCGGGTCGCCCTCTCTTCCGCCCCCGTTCTCCTCCGCGTAGTGCTGGTCCAGGAGAAACCAGCCTGGGTTGCGCCGTGGGTCGTCCCGCTTTTTCTCTTCTTGAACTTCTGTCCGGCGAGCATGTCCCTCGCCGAAAGACAGTGTGATAGGTTAGAGTTGGAAAAATCATTCACGGAATATGTCTGACTTTGTTTCAAACAAATGAATTAAATGTTGTTACCCTTGCGTCTGATCCTTCTCCTTGAATGATACGCCTTTTGCATTTTCCGGAAGCTTGCCCGCAAGACTGGTCCTGCCGCTAGAACTTTAAGGAATGGATCCTTAGCAGTTCGCTTGAGCGGTCGTTACCGGCAAGGCTCCTTGCGGCACTCAGTGCAACCATTAGATCGTCGAGCGCGACTCAAGGCGAAATAAGGTGCTATGTAGCCACTTAGACTATTGAACAGGATCGAAACAGTGAGAAGGCACTCTGTGGCCGTTCAGGTCGTTGAACTAGTTCGTAACAGAACTAAGGCGCACTGATTGTGACAAGGTTCAATCTATGTGTAGGTTTCTCAAACAAGGTTTGGGATCTTCCGGAAAGGGAACAACCTATCTACTCTTAAATCTGATCTGAAATATTTATCACTTATCTGTCGTGCCACGGAAACTTCTCCTCGCGGCGCTTGGGTCCTTTGTCGGGGCCTCAGATCCCCGGAAAGCAGGAGACTATACTCTTCCGGCAAGTTCCCCTCCGGCAAGTTATTTGCCTACAGTTCTCGATTGTCATATAGGAGGGGGGTTGCCGGAGCATAAATCATTTTCCTACTTTGCCTCGCCATGCTGACGGAGCCCCCAAGCGCACCTTTGGCGAAGACGTGATCCTTCCGGGGGGAAAGTGTTCGGCTGGAGTGCTTGCCTGGGTTCTGGGTCCTGTAGGCGCATTCTCGACGGCCCTCTCCGTGGAGGTGCGTCGGTCGGAGTATGCGCCAGAGGCCTCGCCGGAGCACCTATCCGTCCCTCGACAACAGCGCACTATCCCAGAGCGGTGCGTTAGCCTGATGCCTTCGAGCTTGAGGTCTGCGTCCCCCTAGCCTGCGTTCGCGGAGGCGTTAGGAGGCCGTGGCGAAGTAGAGCGACCACCGCTGCGCCCTGCTTCTAGGGACCGCAGTGGTGCGCTCAATCTCCCGAGATCTGACGCGGAGCTTGCCTGAATCCGCGAAGAAGCTCTCAACCATCGCTCCCCCTACCTCGCGCTCCAAAGCTGTCGGGGAAAACCAACACCTATGGGATAGTCGAGGAGTCCCTTGAATGTTTGGCGTCGAGAGAGAGGTATCGCATCGAGAGTGGAACTAGCGATCAACACCGGGAAGGTCCTTTTTACCCAGGTTCGGGGCGCTTGACGCGTAAAACCCTAGTCCTGCATAGTTTGTATTGTGTGCTTATTGTAGGGTGGTTTTGCTACAGTAACTTAGTAGGTGATTAGGTAGTCTCTGATCCCCAAAATGTTCAACCCCTAAGAATGAGCTTTGGGTCTCCTTTGATAGGCAAAGGGCTCACCAACATCATGCTCACGGGATGCACAATGAACATTGTTCACCACTCTACTTCTTCGGTGGTCTTAGGGGCAGTGAATGCCTTGTCTGACCCCTGACCTACTCCAAGATGGTTGCGACACGTACCCAGGTGAAGTGACACCTGGGCCTTGTGCTGGCACATGAGGGATGTGATAGAGGCGAAGTTGTCCCTGTCTTTCGATGAGATCGTGGGTATCGTTTTGGTCGAGTAGACGTTGACGATCCGACTACGAACGTGTGAGGACGTCGCACCTTAGGAATCGCTAAACCAACTCCGAGAGGTTATTGACCACGCCGGACCACGATGAACCTGACCACGAAGGTCTGTTTCGTGCATGCAAACGAAGAACAAGCAAGAAACCAATATGCAATCAAGATATTGCGAATATAAGATGAAAGCTTTATTGATGAAGGTGGGGTTCTGTGATGCCTTTTTCTGGTCGTAGAACACGAACAAAAACACGAAGTTGCAGCTATGGCGAACTTGTAATCTAAACAAAACCCAAGTCTAAACGGTGTCCTAAGGGCTTTGTATATGATGGAATACAGAGGCAATTTTGTGACCCTTGGAGGAGGGGTCCGAAAACAACCCTAAACTCGATTTCCCCACACATATGGACTCTAAAAATAGCCTATATTATGCTATTTCAAAATTACATGGGCCTGGCCCAAAAATAAGGTGGCGCAACACCTATAATAGCATATGGACAAAATTTATAAAAAAAACAATAACAACATCGACAACAATGACAACAGCGACAACAACGACACCAACAACAGCAACAACGACGAGAACAATGACAACAATGACTACGACGAGCACAACGACAACAACAACTACAACTACTACAATAAAATTGGCAAAAACAGTAACGATGACAACGACGTCAACGACGACGACGGCGATGACAACGATGATGGCAAGGACGACAACAACGACAACGACGACGACAACAACAACAACAACAACAACAATAAGAACAACCACCACCAACACCACCACCACCACGACAACGACAACAACAGCGACGACGACGACGATGACATTGACGATGACAATGAAGACAAGAACGACAACGACGAAAACTACGAGAACAATGACAACTAAGGAAACAACAACAACGACGACAACATCAACAACAATGACAACAACGACAACAACGGTAACAACAAAACAACAACGATGACGACAGTGACGACAACAATGACAACGACAAGAACAACAACAACAACAACAACAACAACAACAACAACAACAACAACAACAACAACAACAACAACAATAACAACAACAACAACAAAAATAACGACAACAACAACGACAAGAACAAGAACAGGAACAAGAACAACAACAACAACAACAACCACAATGACGACCACGACGACAACAACAACAACAACGACGACAACAATGATAACAACGACATCAACGACAACAACAACAACAACAATAACAATAGAAAAAACAACGAAGACGACAACGAAGAGGACGACGACAACAACAACAACAACAACAACATAAAAAACAACAACACTAACAACCACCACCACCTCCACAGCAACAACAACAATAACAACAACAACAATAACAACAACAACGACGACGACGACCACGACGACGACGACGACGGCGGCGACTACGACGACATCTACGACGACGACGATGAAGACGACTATGACAACAACGAGAATGACGGGAACAACGATAACAACAACAACGACGACAATAGCGACAACAACGACAACAGCGACAACAACGACAATAAAATCATCATCATCATCATCATCAACAACAACAACAACAACAACAAGAACAACAACCAAAACGACGACGACGACGACAACTACCACTATGATGAAAACAACAACAACAATGACAACAACGGCATTGACGACAACGGAAACAACAACAACAACCACACAACTACACAACAAAAACAACAACAACAACAACCACAACAACAAGAACGATGACGACGACGAAGACGACGACAACGATGGCAACAACGACAACGATCACAATCACGAGAACAATGACAACAATGACAACTACGACAACAACAATAACCAAAATAACAATGACAACATCGAAAGCAATGATGACAGCAACGACAACAACAACAACAACAACGACGAAAACAACGACAACAACGACTACGACGAGAACAACGACAACAACAACAACTACTACTACAACAAAAACGACAAGAATGGCAAAAACAACAACGATGATAACGACGTCAACGACGACGAGGACGACGATGATGACAACGATGACAACAAGGACGACCACAACGACAAGAACAAGAACAACAACAGCAGCAGCAACAACAACAACAACAACAACAACAACAAAAACAACAATAAGAACAACCACCACAAACACCACCACCACCACCACAATGACAACAACAACGACGACGACGACTTTGATGATCACAATGACGACAAGAACGACAACGATGAGAACAACGACAACTAAGGAAACAACAACAACAACGACAACATCAACAACAACGACAACAACCACAACAACGGGAGCAACAAAAACAACAACGATGACGACAGTGACGACAGCAAC
>NC_058522.1:203523985-203531485 GCF_904849725.1 Hordeum vulgare subsp. vulgare | reverse complement strand
ACGGAAAGCTTCACCCAGGCTCAAAGAGACGGACGAATATTTTCAAGACCCAAGGCTTACCTGCATAGCCACAAGTCATTATGGGCTCTGGCTTGGTTGGACAACGCGGCGACTCTAGACAGGCGGTGCTAGCAGAAGTAGAAGAACGGTAGGAATGGATGGGCACCGACAGGGATTCAGAGGGACCCGTTGAAAGACCAAGTTTTGATCATCCGGTCTTCAAACACCCTGAAGTGCGAGGACATACTCGGAGGCGATCAAATCTTGTGGGGAACGTGTGCAAAACTCTGTAGAGTACTCAAACCTAATCGATCAGTCGTGTCCACGGTCATGGACAACTTGAGCCAAAGGAACTGAAGTTATCTGGATTTCTCAACACCATTAAATATATTGATGTGGGAATTATTGACAACTCGGGTACGAGAATTGGTTGGCGGAACCATCTCGTTAACAACCAACAATGTAGTAACATTTTACTTTTAGCCCTCTCTTGATGTAGGAGAAAACTTGCTTTCCGCTAAAAACTTATAGCCCCACCTGCCATATATGCATATAGTATAGATGACATTTTACCCCCTCTCATATGTGACTTGCCGGCATATTCAATATGCTGACCTACACGGCTGCAACGTCTTATGTTGCAGATATTTTTCTTCGACGAGTAAGAGTACGATTCAGGGTTACGGTCTACACTCAACTTGCCGTTGGTGTTTATTGGACTCCACTCCCTTGACTGCTTCCGCTAAAATATTTAAGGTATATATCAGTTTTACGCTATTTACATGTGATTGCACTTTGATATATACACTGATGTATTGTGTGTGCCAGCATACTGATCCAGGGATGGCACAGATACACAGAGGCTTGACTCATTTTGAGTCGGGTCGCTACAGAAATGGTATCAGAGCACGTGTTGACTGTAGGACGTGACCCTAGAAACTGGAAATTTCTTAGGAAAGGATCTCTCAAAAAAATTATTTTCAACAACACCTTTTACTTCTCATCTCTTCTGATTTCATCAAATGTTCTCTCTCACCTCAAATAGTTATACCATCCCCTTACCCCTTCGACCTCATGAAGGATCAACTGAGTCCCACTTCAAAGCAAAGAGGATTTCATCATGCATTTGAAGAGTTGAAGCTGCACCAATCGAAGACTCTCAAGACCCGAAGAATTCAAAGACCTGAAGCGTTCGAATATTTATATGACCATTAGAAGTCCAAACCCCTGTTATATACCCACGTTAGATGCGATGATTTGTGAGCCATCATTGGTGTGTGTTTTCCGACGGCACAAATAAAACCTATTCTCAAAAATATTGTTTGTACTGTGTGTATCTCCCTCCCTCTCTTACCCGTGTCATCCCCAAAACCTCAACACTACCAGATGGAGTATGAAGCTGGACTTGTAGTCTCTGGACCAATGACCCACCCGGAGGCTGAAATATGGATTGAGAACATGGAGAACCACTTCGGGAGCAACTTGATCTCAAGGAAGTATGAAGTGGAACACGCTCTCCAGTACTTTACCCAAAGTGCTGCAATCTGGTGGAAAATGCACCATGCCATACAAGGATTTAGTGGAGCAGAAACTTGGGACGAATTCAAGAACACTCTATTAAGATCGCGACTTCTTCAGAAGTGCTATGACAATCGGAAGGAGAAGACTTGTGCATGCAAGATCTGTGGAGAAATAGGACACACCCAGGAAGAACACAAGGATGGATGCACTCATTGTGAAGAAAATCACCCAGCTGTGGAGTGCCCAAGTAGTCAGGTGACTTGTTTCTTGTGTGAAGGAACCACCCACTACCCAGCTCAATGTCACATTTACCCCAAGGTACAACAAGTTGTCAAGCAGCAGAAAGATGTAGTGAAGGAAACCCTCAAGAAGAAGATTCTAGAAGGACTGGTGATGAACGAAAATATTGAAGACCCTGATGGACAAGGTGTGACCAGATTTTTCTCCAATGCATGCTACTCATGTGGAGAAGAAGGACATTATTCACAGGATTGCATGAAAAGAAGCCAAGAGTAACTGGGAAACTTCCCGACGGAAGAAGTGGAGTTTGATCCGCTTGAAATAGAAGAACTGGCCAAAATGAAGGAGTCCAGAAAGAAGAAAAAGTACCCTCGGAAGAGCCAAAGCTCTGCAGATATAGACCTGAGTCATGTCAGATGTTACAAGTCTATGGAATTTGGCCACCACAAATACATGTGCTCAGGAAGGAAGCCGGAAATCCGAGGAGCAAAAGCAAAAGCTAACAAGCCTCGAGACTTGTCAGAACTCATTTGCTTTCGTTGCAAGGAAGCAGGACATTTTGCTAGCGATTGTCCGCAAAGGAAGAAAGCTAGAATGGAGTAGTTAAGTTTTGACCAGGGCAATAAGTGTGATCCGAAGCACTCTTGTTTTTCATTGAGAACATGGAGTGAAATTTTTGTAACGGAAGTCCCTGAGATTGTAATAACATCATGAATAAATGGAATTTATTGTCTCATGATTGCCTAAGTTGAAAATGTATGCGTTGTTTCTCTACAAGTAAAGATCTCTGAACATTATGAGGATATGAGAAAATATGGTCTATGCAGGCATGAGTATAATTCATTTAAGTGTGGTAGTAATCGGTAAACCCACAGGATCCACTGAGTAGGAATGTGCCATAACTACCAAGGAGACATATATATTCCTCTGAGTACCTATCTACTGACACCTGCAGATGACAACTCTCTACGAGTCATTCCTCAAGGGCCCAGAAACGATCATGACCCTGAGCAGTGATCATGATTACCCGAAAATCCTGAAGGACATGATGAAGCACCTTCATCTTGAAGGTGATGCAGTCTACAAAGGCTACCCATTCATGGAAAGTGGAGTAGAACTTTGGTATGTGGAAGTACACCTCCATCATGTGAAAGAAGTTTGTCCGAAGACTATGGGGCAATACTTTTTCATTTCACGTGTACCACGAGCAACCTTCTTTGATGTTGTTCGTGAAGCTGCCATGGAAGCCATACGTCAGATCGGAGAAATACTGGACGCAAGACTCCGTCATACCCAGGAATACCTGAGTGAGGTACGTGCGGAGATGATGGAGATGAAGCAAAATATGGATGATTTCAAGGAGCACCTCGGAAAGTTCGAGTGGAACTAAAAATATCTCCAAGAGAGATAGATGAATAAAGTCGGCAGAAATGCTTGACCATACCGAACAATGTGGATGGCAGCATTGTAATAGAGTACTTTTGAATTGGAGTTTTTGAGAAGAAATTAAGGATGTAATAAAGGATTGATTATGAAATGAATATGATTTATGGAAGAAGCTATGATGGATCAGCAAACGTTTTCTTAGGAACATACGAAAGCCAGAGAGTTGTGAAGATACGATAGATGTTTTGTTCAGCTTGCAGAACCAATGGATTATCCGAACTTCGTTCGTGGACAAGAGAAATTCTGCAATGCTTCTGAGGATGCCCAAGTGCTAGAATACGAGATTCACTAAGCCTCATACAAGGTAATGATTTCAGTGCGACATGGCTTGGCCCCCATGACGACTTACTATTATCATTCTCTTGCTATTCGGAATGGCAAATCTAAGAGACTTACCCATAGTGAGAGACGACGTTCTTTGAAGCTTTTGTTTAAGCCTTAGAATGGTATGATGAAAGCCCCATGTACATGGCATTTGTGTCATGCGTAAGAAATTTTACGGTGAGGATGAAACCAAGACCCCTCTATCTGCAGGATAACCACAAATGGTAGACCACCATGAGGACCATCGACATGTTAATTAGAATTGACCACGAGACTGGCAGTTAAGAAGACCCAGTAACGGAAGAAGCTTATATAAACGGAAGAGCACTCGATTTTGATGGAAAACGTTATGAATATAACGGGAGAGCATCACCAAAGGATTTAATATGAAGACTATGCGATGTCAATTGCCAAAACCCGAGAGGATTGTTAAAATCTTAAGGGACCAGTATATCTCATTTTAAGTGTGGTAGCATCCCGCTTTGCCGGAAGTTGGAATTGTTAGAAGACCCCCAAACCCTAACCTTTCTTTCTAGCCTCTTCGAATCTCGAGGACGAGATTCATTTAAGTGTGGTAGGTTTGTAACATCCCAAATTTTGGAATGATAAAATAATTATTAGATTGTTTGTTTGTTTGATTGAGTGATTGAAACTTGAGTGGAGTTTGAAACTTTTCAAAAACTTTTGAATGAGAGGGAATGAAATGACTTTCCCCTTCTCCGGTAAATTCAAATTCATCCAATTAAAAGCGATGAGAGAAGATGAGATGACCTCTTCAACTATAAAGAATTTGAACGGAGTTTTGCATTTGAATTCTTTCAAATATTTGCCCTTGCTTCTATATTTTTCTTCCCCGAGAAATACCCCGAAAATAATCCTTGCCAAGCAAGAAAGAGAGGAGGAACATGACCCTCCAGACCTGGGATATTTCTTTGAAATATTTGGACCATAAAACCCAAGGTTTATTTGAAAAATATTTGCAAAAAGAAAATAAACCAATTTAGGGATTTTCTAAAAAAATATTTTTTTGAAGTATTTATTTTGGTAGTGGAAAAATACCCATCTTTTTGGATTTATTTTTCTGAAAATTTTAATATATTATACCCCTATATTCCGAGGATACTCTATTTCCTTTTAATCGTATTAATTCCTGTTTTAATAAAAAGGGAAAGAGATCTCTTATTTTAGGAATGTACTTGGGCCACGTTAGGAAACCAATCTGGCCCAATCGCACCTTCTTCTTCCTCCTCACGAGCTTCCTTCTATGGCCATGGCAGAAGCTTCCCATGAAGTTTCCATTCCCCGATTCGCGGGCTACACTTCCTTCCCAAGCCTCCCACCACCCCTATAAGAACGCCGCTCCTCTCCTCGTTCCATTTTCTCCATCAGCTCGCCCTCTCCCTGCCCGTAGCCACGACGCCCCCACCATTGTTGTTCCTGCAAGGAGCCGAACAGAAGAACGCCCAGGAGCCCCTGACGCCCCCTTCCTCCCCTCCGGGACCCCCTCCGCCGTTCCCCCTCCCCGCCGGCGACCTCCCCACCTCGCCGGAGCAGCTACCTTGCCGGAGTTCTTCCTCTCTCTCACCCATGGTGAGATTCACGGAATCCCGTATTGCAGTTTTTTCAGAAAATTGCAATCTTAGAAAATTCATATCTATTAGTCTATAACTCCGAATTAGGTTATTCTTTTTGCGTTGGATCACATATTTTTTGCAGTTTCTGTAGATATATAATTTGTCTATGTTTGCATTTACAAAAATTGAGTTAGATCAGATTTGAATTAAAGCTTGTTTTGCTTATTCCGGGAGTTTAAAAATAGCTTTTAATTTGATTCTTTTTGCTGCAGCTTCCTATTGATCATATCTTTCAGTAGTTTCAGTTTCAGTTTTTTTTAATATTTTACTTGGGGTTTTTACCAAAACAGATTCTGTTTTAGTTCTTGTAGGATTATGGCTATTTCTTTTTCTATAATTGTTTTTAAATTAATTTCTTTTATATTTTAGAAAGTTTATGTTTAGTTTCTGTTAGTTAAACAGTAGGTTCTCAACAAGTTTTTATTTTTATTTTATTTGTTATCATGAAATCAATTCTAGTTCTCTAATAACTTGCAATTGATTTCTCTACTGTTTCAACTCCCATTTGAAAATACTTCCAAAATAGTTTTATGTAAAATATTTATTTTATCTTGGTTAAATTTATATCTTAGTTCTCTGTTATTTAATGTTTTATTTTCAGTTAGAACAAAAAAAAACTATTTAGTGTTTGATGTAGTAGAGGACTCCTAGTTTTAGTTGAAGTTTCTATCGGATTCTTATTCGCTCTCTCTTTTGTTTTGATTGCTAGAATGATTGCTAGTATGAGTGCTTATGGGAATGATATGTTTGTTATATAGATTTCATCGGAGAGTGACGAATAGTATATCAAGTTATTTCTCGAGAACGATAATTCTTCTTCATCAACATCACCAGGCAAGTCATTTGATCATGTATCACCTATGTTTTATGCATCGTAGTTCTACCATCCTATGCCCATTTGCATGCTCACTAGGTACTTGGAAATTATGGTTACATATTGTAGTATCATGTGGTAGGCTCCCAACAACCCCGTTACTAGGCCCGGGACGACAAATTTTATAATGCTATGCTTGAGTAGACGGGGTTTCGGTTGAGTGCATAACACGAGTGATGCGAGGTTGATTAAATAATCAAGACCGGTTAAGACAAGATTTTCAAGACCTCAAGACACAATGCAACTCTGGGTGAAGGACGGTTGATCGGCTCCCTGGAGAACCCAGTGGATGACCCGGGATGCTCGGGACGGCCATGACATCTTACGGAAAGCTTCACCCAGGCTCAAAGAGACGGACGGATATTTTCAAGACCCAAGGCTTACCTGCATAGCCACAAGTCATTATGGGCTCTGGCTTGGTTGGACAACGCGGCGACTCTAGACAGGCGGTGCTAGCAGAAGTAGAAGAACGGTAGGAATGGATGGGCACCGACAGGGATTCAGAGGGACCCGTTGAAAGACCATGTTTTGATCATCCGGTCTTCAAACACCCTGAAGTGCGAGGACATACTCGGAGGCGATCAAATCTTTTGGGGAACGTGTGCAAAACTCTGCAGAGTACTCAAACCTAATCGATTAGCCGTGTCCACGGTCATGGACAACTTGAGCCAAAGGAGCTGAAGTTATCTGGATTTCTCAACACCATTAAATATATTGATGTGGGAATTATTGACAACTCGGGTACGAGAATTGGTTGGCGGAACCATCTCGTTAACAACCAACAATGTAGTAACATTTTGCTTTTAGCCCTCTCTTGATGTAGGAGAAAACTTGCTTTCCGCTAAAAACTTATAGCCCCACCTGCCATATATGCATATAGTATAGATGACATTTTACCCCCTCTCATATGTGACTTGCCGGCATATTCAATATGCTGACCTACACGGCTGCAACATCTTATGTTGCAGATATTTTTCTTCGACGAGTAAGAGTCCGATTCAGGGTTACGGTCTACACTCAACTTGCCGTTGGTGTTTATTGGGACTCCACTCCCTTGACTGCTTCCGCTGAAATATTTAAGGTATATGTCAGTTTTATGCTATTTACATGTGATTGCACTTTGATATATACATTGATGTACTGTGTGTGCCAGCATACTGATCCAGGGATGGCACAGATACACAGAGGCTTGACTCGTTTTGAGTCGGGTCGCTACACGATGAAAACAACAACAACAAGGACAACAACAACAACGAAAACAACAATCACAACAAGGACCACAACAACAACAACAACAACAACAACAATAACAACAACGACGACGACAACGATTATAGCGATGACCACAATGACAGTGATGTGAACAACGAGAACAACGATAACAACAACAACAACAAAGACAACAATGACAAGAACGACAACATCAAAAACAACGACAACGACAACAACAACAACAACAAC
>NC_058522.1:203463985-203506485 GCF_904849725.1 Hordeum vulgare subsp. vulgare | reverse complement strand
TTGGCCAGTGGAGCTGAGGTTTGCATAAAGCCAGTTTTATCCTACAACAAGAGGGGTTGAAAGCAAAATATTACTACATCGTTTGTTGTTAACAAGATGGTTCCGCCAACCAGTTCTCGTACCCAAATAGTTGTTAACACCCACATCATTATTAAGTTGTGTCGAGAGTTCAGGGGAAATTCAATGCCTTCGGCTCAAGTTGTCCATGACCGTGGACACGGCTAATCGATTAGGTTGGGCACTCTGCAGAGTTTTGCACACGTTCCCCACAAGATTTGATCGCCTCCGGGTTTGCCCTCGCACTTCAGGGTGTTTGAAGACCGGATGATCAAAACATGGTTTTTCAACGGATCCCTCTGAATCCCTGTCGGTGCCCATCCATTCCTACCGTTCGTCTACATCTGCTAGCACCGCCTGTCCAGAGTCGCCGCGTTGTCCAACCAAGCCAGAGCCCATAATGACTTGTGGCTGTGCAGGTAAGCTTTGAGTCTTGAAGTCTCCGTCCATCTCTTCGAGCCTGGGTGAAGCTTTCCGCAGGATGACATGGCCTTGGAGTCGGATGGACTCATCTACCTGATGCTTCTGCTAGTCTTCGTTAGATATCTCATGAGTTGGCCTTCAGCCACTTTATTGTAATCCTTTATTGTAATAAAGTACTCTTTATGAGATTTCGATTAATAAAGCTGTGTGATTGAACTCTTGAATATATACATTATGTACTGTGTGTGTACCAGCATGATCTTGGGATGGTACGGAAAGACCAGAGGCTTGACTCGTCTTGAGTCGGGTCACTACAGAAATGGTATCCAGAGCACACGCTGACCATAGGACGTAACCTCTAGTAATGGAAAAGCCTTAGGAAGAAAACTATTTTCTCTTATGTCTATAAATCTTCTATTTCCTCTTCTGATCATTTCTGACTTCTCTCCGATTTTCCAATGTTTAGATGGCCACCTTCATCCCTGTTAAGTTCACGGAGTTTTGCCAGCCCGACACCACTATGCCGTTCGGAAAGGAGCTCGTGCAGATCACCAAGGATTTGAGGATTGCTCTACCGACTGTCATAGGGAAGCCAACTTCGTCTTACCCGGAGGATTCACGCTACAGGATCGAGGTGCACATTCCCGGAAGGACATTCCAGCCGCGCACTGAGCCGATGGATTTCAAGTTCATCGCACCCAACTGGATTCTCGGAAGGGACATGGCGATCCATTGTGCCGTCGGACGTATCAAGGAAGAATACAAAGGCTGCCCTATTTCTCCAGACCTATTCACCGTATCCCGGAGAAACGAAGACGGAGAAATCATCTCAGGCAAGACCAAGGTCGCTCTCTTGTCTTATGCTCAGACCTTGGAGAAGTACAGCGGGACTCTGGAGCATCACGTGATCAAGGACGCCAGGAAGATCAAGCAACTGTCACTCCGTGAGCTTGAACTTGAAGAAGGAGCCCGGGAAGTCCACTATGAACATGAACTGGAGGCGAAGGACTTTCTGGAGCAGATCGAGAAGCTGAAGACTCAAGTTGCATACCTGGAGGAGGAACTGCACATGGGCGAGAACCTTCACCCCGAAGGAGACGTAGCCCCCTTGATCAGCAACGACGAGGATTATGAAGAAAGCTCCACCGAAGGACCCTTCACCATGCGTTTCTGAGGAGGACACTTAGACTAGACCACCAAATTTACTTTATCGTTATACGTTTTAGGCCGATGTTTAGGATTATCGAATTTTTGTATCCCCGTGTGAACCTTTGTGATGATATTGAATGAAATGTGTGGTGTGATACTTGTGTGTTGCATTCATATGGGTAGTGTAATTCCTCTTAGACCATTGTTCTATGCTAATCTCACCCCTCCACAAACATCAGATGCCTCCGAGACGCGCCCCTGAGTCCAACTTTCCGCCGGAACTCACCCAGTTGATTCAGCAACAAAACACCCTGATGCAGCTGATCATCCAGAACCAGAACAATAACAACAACCGTCACCAACCCCACGCCAACAATCTCACCCGTTTCCTGAGGTTGAACCCTCCAACTTTCTCCAGCAGCATTGAGCCCATTGTGGCAGATGACTAGCTCCGCAAGATGGAGCGTGAACTTATCACTGCTGGTTGTACTGAAGCCGAGAAGGTGCGTTTTGCCGCGCATCAACTTGAAGGCCCTGCAGCTGATTGGTGGGAGAACTACACCACCACTTATCCCATTGCTGGAGTCACTTGGGAGCAATTCAAGCAAGCCTTCCGCACCGCGCATGTCTCAGCTGGTGCAATGACTCTGAAGAAGCGTGAGTTTCGCAACTTACGCCAGGGGAATCGCTCTGTGGCCCAGTACGTCGATGAATTCAGCATGCTCGCCTGATATGCACCTGGAGATGTGGCCGATGATGCAGCCAAGCAGGAAAAGTTCTTGGCAGGACTCAATGATGAGCTGAGCATTCAGTTGACGGTAGCCACCTTCAACAACTACCAGGAGCTGGTTGATAAGGCCCTCACCTTGGAGGGGAAACATCAGCAGATGGAGAACTGCAAGCGAAAGTATGGGGTTGGAAAGTTCAACTCCGGCACTCAGCACAAGCCTCGCGACACCCCTTATACAGGGAATACCGGTCTGGATCCGGTAAGTTTGGAGGACACGTTCAGCATAACTACCCAGTGCACAACCATGGAGGCCACAACCATGGAGGAAATGGGAACCACCGCAACAATAGCAACTTCAAGAATGGCGGTACTGGCACTCAGCAGCATTCAGCTCCAGCTCAGAAGGATCTGACTCACATCACTTGCTTCAAGTGTCAGAAGACGGGACACTATGCCATTGAATGTCCCCAGAACAAGCAGGGAAATGGAAATGGCAACGACAACTCTCCAGCAAAGAAGCCCAATCCTTTTCCTCGAGCTCAGGTGAACCACATTGATGTTGAAGAGGTCTATGATCACCCCGATACTGTGGTTGGTAAGTTTTTGCTAAATTCACATCCAGTATTGGTACTTTTTGATTCTGGTGCAACGCATTCATTCATATCAAGGGTAGTTGTGGAAAAGTATAGTTTGCCAACTAGAACCCTCAGCCAACCTATTAAGGTCAGTTCCCAAGGAGGCATGATGACAGCCGGGATAGGATGCCATGCTTTGAGTCTCAACATCGGGAACCATAATTTTCCCACCGACCTCATCGTATTAGAGTCCCAGGGATTGGATGTAATCCTAGGCATGGATTGGTTGGCCAAGTATGAAGGGAATATTGATTGTTCCCTTCAGTCTATTTTGCTCACCATCCCCGAGCAGAAGTGGATTAAGTACATGTCTCAGCGCCCGACACGGAGTAAGCGAGTAAACTCTCTCATGGGAGTAGTCCAGGAGGAAGTACCGATTGTACAGGAGTACCCAGATGTATTTCCGGAGGAATTGCCGGGCATGCCACTCGATAGAGAGATTGCGTTCCTGATTGAGCTATTAACCAGAACAACCCCGATATCCAAGAGACCCTGTCGAATGCCCACAAATGACTTGATAGAAATCAAGAAGCAAATTAAGGAATTATTGGACAAAGGGTATATTCGCCCAAGTTCTTCACCTTGGGGAGCCCCAGTGCTTTTAGTTGAAAAGAAGGAAAAGTCCTTGAGAATGGTTGTCGATTATCGTGTATTGAACGATGTGACCATCAAGAACAAGTACCCCTTGCCGATGATCAATGATCTGTTTGATCAGTTAGTTGGAGCTCGCGTATTATCAAAGATCGATCTTGAATCCGGATATCATCAGTTGAAAATTTATGAACAAGATATACCCAAGACAACCTTCACCACTTGGTACGGCTTGTATGAGTACACGGTCATGTCATTTGGACGGACTAATGCTCCGGCATATTTTATGAATCTGATGAACAAGGTATTTATGGAATACTTGGACAAGTTTGTCGTGGTGTTCATCGATGACATACTGATATTCTCCAAGAACGAAGAGGAACACAAGGAACATCTGCGTCTAGTTCTGGAGAAACTTCGAGAGCATAAGCTATATGCAAAGTTCATCAAATGTGAGTTTTGGTTGAAGGAAGTCGGATTCCTCGGACACGTCATCTCAGGAGAAGGAATAGCAGTGGACCCTGCCAAGGTCGCAGCAGTCACCGAATGGGTAGCACCCACTTCAGTCAAGGAGATCCGCAGTTTCCTCGGACTTGCCGGATATTACCGGAGGTTCATTGATAATTTCTCAAAGATTGCCAAGCCCATGACAGAGTTATTGAAGAAGGAATCCAAGTATGTTTGGACGGAAGAATGTGAAACCAGTTTTCAAGAGCTGAAGAAACGTCTTGTTACAGCCCCAGTGCTGATATTGCCGAACATTCGGAAGGATTTCCAGGTTTACTGTGACGTTTCTCGTCAAGGACTCGGAGGAGTGCTCATGCAAGAAGGCAAAGTTGTAGCCTATGCGTCCAGACAGCTCAGACATCATGAGTTGAATTATGCCACACATGACTTGGAACTAGCAGCCGTAGTGCACGCTCTCAAGACCTGGAGACATTTCCTGATCGGAAATAGTTGTGATGTTTACACCGATCACAAGAGCCTGAAGTATATCTTCACGCAGAAGGATTTGAACCTCAGACAGAGGTGATGGATAGAGTTCATCAAGGACTATGACATGAGATTGCATTATCACCCAGGCAAGGCAAATGTTGTAGTCGATGCGTTGAGCCGCAAGAGTTATGTAAACACGCTCACAGCGGGAGGATTACCCCAGGAGTTAGTCGTTGACCTCCGAGAGCTCAAATTGGAAATAATTCCAAGAGGATTTTTTGCCACTCTGGAAATTCAGTCCACTTTGACAGAAAAGATCCGCAAAGCACATAAATCAGACAAGGAGATAGCTGAGATTAAGCAGAAAATGAAAGACGGGAAGGCTAAAGGTTTTCGTGAGGATGAACACGGAATTTTATGGTTTGAGGATCGCATCTATGTGCCCAATGATCCCGAACTCAGGAAGTTGATACTTCAGGAGGCCCATGATTCCCCGTACTCAATACACCCCGGCAACACCAAGATGTATCTGGATCTGAAAGAAAGTTTTTGGTGGACAGGATTGAAGAAAGACATTGCCGAGTTTGTAGCAATATGCGATGTTTGTCAGCGAGTAAAAGCCGAGCATCAGAAGCCAGCAGGTTTGCTCCAACCTCTGCCGATACCCGAATAGAAATGGGAAAAGCTTGGTATGGACTTCATCACAGGATTACCTCGGACCCGTTCTGGCTATGATTCTATTTGGGTTGTGGTGGATCGTTTGACCAAGGTAGCTCACTTTATTCCGGTGAAGACTACTTACACGAGTGCCAAGCTGGCCAAGATATATATGACGAGGATCGTATGTCTGCACGGAGTACCGAAGAGTATTGTGTCCGATAGAGGGACTCAGTTTACATCAAAATTTTGGCACCAACTGCATGAAACCTTGGGAACGAGATTGGAGTTCAGTACAGCTTTTCACCCGTAGACAGATGGACAGACCGAGAGAGTTAATCAGATTCTGGAGGACATGTTGAGAGCTTGTGCACTAGACCATGGGTCTAGTTGGGATGACAATTTACCTTATGCCGAGTTCTCATACAACAACAGCTACCAGACCAGTCTGAAGATGGCCCCTTTCGAAGCTCTATACGGAAGGAGGTGCAGAACACCGTTGATGTGGGATGGAGTTGGAGATCGACAACTTTTTGGTCCCGACCTTATCCGAGATTCTGAAGAGAAGGTCAAGCTAATTCGTGACCGACTCAAGATAGCTCAGTCCAGGCAGAAGAGTTATGCCGACAGCAAACGCAAGGAGGTAACGTAAGAAGTGGGAGACCGAGCATATCTTCGGGTGTCTCCACTTCAAGGAATCAAGAGATTCAGTGTGAAAGGAAAATTAGCACCTCGTTTCATTGGCCCCTACAAAATTCTTGAACGTACAGGCGAAGCTGCATACAAACTGGAACTGCCGGAAGGATTGTCCGGAGTTCATGATGTCTTCCATGTTTCCCAGTTGAAGAAATGCCACGCTGAGATGGCTGATGTTCCGTTGAGAGATATAGTGCCCCTAGAGGCCATACAGCTTGACAGTGATCTGACGTATGAGGAGAAACCCGTCAGGATTCTCGAGACTGCCAACAGAGTTACCCGCAGCAAGATCATCAAGTTCTGCAAGGTGTTGTGGAGCCACCACACCGAGGAAGAAGCCACCTGGGAACGAGAAGAGGATCTTCGTCGAAACCACCCGCACCTGTTTTCTAGCCAACCCGAATCTCGAGGGCGAGATTCATCTTAAGGTGGGTAGGTTTGTAACATCCCAATTTTCCTAATTGGGAATGTTTTACATTGTAGCTAAGCATCTATGCATATTGAGTGAAATAAATTTTAGCACGTGAATTTTCCCTTCGTCTTTGATTTGCATTTCTATTTTTCCTCGCGCGAGAAATGCCCGGAGAAAACTCTCATGTACGCAAGAGAGAGAGCGGGGGAAAATGACCCTCCAAAGTGCGGGCAAATTTCTGAAATATTTGAGCCAAGAAAACCCAAAGTTCTTTTGGAAAAATAATTGCAAAAAAGAAATAAAGAAAATTGGGAATTTCTGAAAAAAAAAACATTTTTTTAGTTTTTTTGCTTTAAAAAAATGTTATTTGGGTAGAGGATATTTTTCTGATTTTTTTGATATATAATACCATATATAAATATTTTGATTTATTTCCCTTTTATTAGCTTTTGTTTTGTGTTTCGAAAAATGTTAGAATTAGGAAAGGTTTATTTTTTTCCTTTAACCGCCGCCCCCGAGCGCCTTATAGCCTCGGCCGAATCCCCTTGTCCCAGGGACCCCGAATCCCTTATGTCCAGGCCAACCGACCCACTGCCCACCGCCTCCCTCTCACCGCCCGAAGGGCCCCACCTGCCCGAGCCTCCCTCCCAACGGTCGACGCTCTTCTTCCTCCTTCCAATTCCCAGCCTGAGACCGAGCCTGCTCCCAGCTCGAGATCCTCCCCGATTTTCCCTCTCGCCCTTCCTTAGCTCCCCCACCCCTGGCCTATATAATACCCAGCACCCTCGGCCGACCCCGTTCCCAACCCTACCCCGACGAGCCGCCGCCGCCCGAAGCCCCTGCACCACCTCGCCGGCAGCAGTGCTGCCACCTTCTGCCCCGCCTCCAGGAGCAGCCCCAGCGCCCTCTCCACCCCCGCTGCCGCCTCCCCTCGGAGGAGGAGCACCACCGCCGCCGCCCCGACCCCTCCACTGCCCCGGAGCTCCCCCTCCCTCGCCGGCAGCCACCCCCTCGCCGGAGCTACTGCCAGCCAGCACGGTAGACCCCCTCCCCTCTCTGTTCTTCCCTCGTTCTCGTTTTTTTAACCCTTAGATCTTGATTCTATGGCTTAGATTAGATCTTAGAAATACCCCTTCGGTCTATATGAGAAAACCAACGGTTTTTAGTTCCACTTATCTTTTAACCAGCAATTTTGCTTAGCCTAGGCCGTTTGCTCAAAACGCTGCAACAAACACCCCTCCCAGCCAACAGTAGCATGCCACGTGTACCCCATTAGTTAGCTAGTTAGTTTTATTTTTTCGGCCTGTTTACAAAAACAGAAAGTTTCTGTTTTGTTTTGGCCACAACTTTTTATCCCGAAGTCTAATGACATTGATTCGTTTTCCAGTAGCTCACAAATTTCCTGAATTTTTTAAAAACATATAATTTGTCTATGTTTGAAATTTCCAAATATAAGTTAGAGCAGATTTAGTTTAAACCTTGTTTTGCCTATTCCAGGAGTTTGAAAAATGATTTTGAGTTGATTCTTTTTGCTACTGCTTCCTAGTGATAAAATCTTACTGTGGTAGAAGTTTAAAAAAATTAAAGTATTGTTACTAGTGTTTTCAACAAAAACAAGTTTCTGCCATACCAACGCGTGTTGAACTCCTTGTGGCATGATTGAAGTGCTATGGTGTGCTTTGTGTTTGTATCGGTAGATCATCCGGAGTGCGAAGCGTGTTACTTAGAAGCGCTCGAGCAAGACAACTATCATCAAGGCAAGTCATTTTGATCATGTTATTTTACCTATGTTTTCGATGCATGGTAGATCACCTTCTTTGCCCAATTGCATGCTGCCTAGGTACTTGGAAACTTTAGCATAAGTTGTAGTATCATGTAGTAGGCACACAACAACACCGATACTTGGCCCCAGGACGACAAATTTCATATTGCTATGCTTGAGTAGACGGGGTTATCGGTTGAGTGTATACCACGAGTGATGCGAGGTTGATATAATAATCAAGACCGGTTAAGACAAGATTTTCAAGACGTCGGACGCAATGCAACTCTGGCTGAAGGACGGTTGATCGTCTCCCTGGAGAACCCAGTGGATGCCCGGGATGCTGGAGAGGCCATGTCATCCTGCGGAAAGCTTCACCCAGGCTCAAAGAGACGGACGGTATTTTCAAGACCCAAGGCTTACCTGCACAGCCACAAGTCATTATGGGCTCTGGCTTGGTTGGACAACGAGGCGACTCTGGACATGCGGTGCTAGCAGACGTAGAAGAACGGCAGGAATGGACGGGAACCGATAGGGATTCACAGGGACCCGTTTGAAAGACCATGTTTTGATCATCCGGTCTTCAAACACCCTGAAGTGCGAGGACATACTCGGAGGCGATCAAATCTTGTGGGGAACGCGTGCAAAACTCTGCAGAGTACTCAAACCTAATCGATTAGCCGTATCCACGGTCATGGACAACTTGAGCCAAAGGAACTGAAGTTATCTGAAATTCTCAACACAAATAATAATATTGATGTGGGTATTATAGACAACATGGGTACAAGAATTGGTTGGTGGAACCATCTCGTTAACAACCAACAATGTAGTAACATTTTCTTTTAGCCCTCTCTTGATGTAGCAGAAAACTTGCTTTTCGCTAAAAACTTATAGCCCCACTTGCCATATATGCATATAGTATAGACGATTACTTTTCACCCCTCTCCTATGTGACTTGCCGGCATATTCAATATGCTGACCTACACGGCTCCAACATTTTATGTTGCAGATATTTTTCTTTGACGAGTAAGAGTACAATTCAGGGTTACGGTCTACACTCAACTTGCCGTTGGTGTTTATTGGGACTCCACTCCCTTGACTGCTTCCGCTGAGATATTTAAGGTATATATCAGTTTTACACTATTTACATGTGATTGCACTTTGATATATACATTGATGTACTGTTTGTGCCAGCTTACTGATCCAGGGATGGCACAGAAACACAGAGGCTTGACTAATTTTGAGTCGGGTCGCTACAGAAATGGTATCAGAGCACATGTTGACTGTAGGACGTGACCCTAGAAACTAGAAATTTCTTAGGAAAGGATCTCTCAAAAATTTTATTTTCGACAACACCTTTTACTTCTCATCTCTTCTAATTTCATCGAATGTTCTCTCTCGTCTCAAATAGTTAGACAATACCCTTACCCCTAGGGCCACATGAAGGATCAACTGAGTCCCACTTCAAAGTAAAGAGGATTTCATCATGCATTTGAAGAATTGAAGCTGCATCAATTGAAGACTCTCAAGACCCGAAGAATTCGAAGACCCTGAAGCGTTCGAATAATTATATGACCATTAGAAGTCCAAACCCCTGTTATATACCCACGTTAGATACGATGATTTGTGAGCCATCATTGGTGTGTGTTTTCCGACGGCACAAATAAAACCTATTCTCAAAAATATTGTTTGTACTGTGTGTATCTCCCTCCCTCTCTTACCCGTGTCATTCCCAAAACCTCAACACTACCAGATGGAGTATGAAGCTGGACTTGTAGTCTCTGGACCAATGACCCAGCTGGAGGCTGAAATATGGATTCAGAACATGGAGAACCACTTCAGGAGCAACTTGATCTCAAGGAAATATGAAGTGGAACACGCTCTCAAGTACTTTACCCAAAGTGCTGCAATCTGGTGGAAAATGCACCATGCCATACAAGGATTTGGTGGAGCAGAAACTTGGGACGAATTCAAGAACACCCTGTTAAGATCCCAACTTATTCGGAAGTGCTATGACAATCCAAAGGAGAAGAATTGTGCATGCAAGATCTGTGGAGAAATAGGACACACCCAGGAAGAACACAAGGATGGATGCACTCATTGTGAAGAAAATCACCCAGTTGAGGAGTGCCCAAGTAGTCAGGTGACTTGTTTCCTTTGTGAAGGAACCACCCACTACCCAGCTCAATGTCACATTTACCGCAAGGTACAACAAGTTGTCCAGCAGCAGAAGCAAGCAATGAAGGAAACACTCAAGAAGAAGATTCTAGAAGAACCTGTGATGAACGAATATATTGAAGACCCTGCTGGACAAGGTGTGACCAGATTTTTCTCCAATGCATGCTACTCATGTGGAGAAGAAGGACATTATTCACAGGATTGCACGAAGAGAAGCCAAGAGTATCTGGGAAACTTCTCGACGGAAAAAGTGGAGTTTGATCCACTTGAAATAGAAGAACTGACCAAAATAAGCAGTCCGGAAAGAAGAAAAAGTACCCTCGGAAGAGCCAAAACTGTGTAGATATAGACCTGGGTCATGTCAGATGTTACAAGTGCATGGAATTTGGCCACCACAAATACATGTGCTCAGGAAGGAAACCGGAAACCCAAGGAGCAAAAGCAAACACTAAGACGCCTCGAGACTTGTCAAAACTCATTTTCTTTCGTTGCAAGGAAGCAGGACATTTTGCTAGCGATTGTCCACAAAGGAAGAAAGCTAAAAAGGAGTAGTTAAGTTTTGACCGCGACAATTAGTGGAATGTGAAGAACTCTTGTTTTTCATGAGATCATGGGGTGAAATTTTTGTAACAGAAGTCCCTGAGATTGTAATAACATCATGAATAAATGGAATTTATTGTCTCATGATTGCCTATGTTGAAACTGTATGCGTTGTTTCTCTTCGAACAAAGATCTCTGAACAATTATGAGGATATGAGAAAATATGGTCTATGCAGGCATGAGTATAATTCATTTAAGTGTGTTAGTAATCGGTAAACCCCACAGGATCCACTGAGTAGGAATGTACCATAACTACCAAGGAGACATATACATTCCTCTGAGTACATATTTACTGACACCTGCAGATGACAACTCTCTACGAGTCATTCCTCAAGGGCCCAGAAACGATCATGACCCTGACCAGTGACCACGATTACCCAAAAATCCTGAAGGACATGATGAAGCACATTCATCCTGAAGGAGATGCAGTCTACAAAGGCTACCCATTCATGGAAAGTGGAGTAGAACTTTGGTATTTGGAAGTACACCTCCACCATGTGAAAGGAGTTTGTCCAAAGACTATGGGGCAATACTTTTTAGTTTCACGTGTACCACGAGCAACCTTCTTTGATGCTGTTCGTGAAGCTGCCATGGAAGCCATACGTCAGATTGGAGAAATACTTGAAGCAAGACTCCGTCATACCCAGGAATACCTGAGTGAGGTACGTGCGGAGATGATGAGATGAAGCTCATGACCACCATGACGAAGCAAAAGATGGATGATTTCAAGGAGCACATTGGAAATTTCGAGTGGAACTAAAGTACCTCCAAGAGAGATGAATGAATAATGTTGGTAGAAATGCTCGACCATACCGAACAATGTGGATGGCAGCATTTGTAATAAATTACTTTTGAGTTGGAATTTTGAAGAAAGTAAGGATGTAATAAAGGATTGATTATGAAATGAATATGATTTTTGGATGAACCAATACCTTTTCATCGTAAACAGACCAATGGAGAGAAACACTGAGTATCCCACAGAGTGGAGTGTGTACCAAAAATTGGTCTGAGGATTTTTATTATATGATGGTTACCCCAAGAGTGTGATGGAGGAAACACTATAGGATTTAAGGCGTAGTGATTCCAAGTATGCCTGAAACCCACAGACCCCGGGACTAAGAAGGATCAAGTACTATCTTTTTGGAGAAGGAAACTTGTTTCAGCAAACGTTTTGTTAGGAGCATACGAAAACCTGAGAGTTGTGAAGAAACGATAGACGTTTGTTCAGCTTGCAGAGTCATTGGATTTATCCGAACTTCGTCCGTGGACAAGAGAACTCTGCAACGCTTGTGAGGATGCCCAAGTGTTAGAATACGAGATTCACCAAGCCTTATACAAGGTAATGATTTCAGTGGGACATGGCTTGGCCACCATGACGACTTACTATTAGCATTCTCTTGCTATTCGGAATGGTAAATCCGAGAGACTTACCCATAGTGAGAGGCGGCGTTCTTTGAAGCTTTTGTTTAAGCCTTAGAATGGTATGATGAAAGCCCAATGTACATGGCAATTGTTGTCACGCGTAGGAAATTTTACGGTGAGGATGAAGACAAGACCCCTCTCTCTGCAGGATAGCCACAAATGCTAGACCACCATGAGAATCATCGATAGGTTATTTAGAATTGATCACGAGACTGTGAGTTAAAGAAGACCCAGTAACGGAAGAAGCTTATATCCACAGAAGAACCCTCGATATGAATATAACGGGAGAGCATCACCAAAGGATTTAATATGAAGACTGTGTGAAGTGAGTTGCCAAAACCCCAGAGGATCGTTAAAACATTTTGAGGGACCAGTAATCTTCATTTTAAGTGTGGTAGCATCCCACTTTGCCGGAGGTTGGATTTGTTAGAATACCCCCAAACCCTAACCTTTCTTTTTAGCCTCTTCGGATCTCGAGGACGAGATTCATTTTCAGTGTGGTAGGTTTGTAACATCCCAAATTTTGGAATGTTAATATAATTATTATATTGTTTGTTTGTTTGCTTGAGTGATTGAAACTTGAGTGAAATTTGAAACTTTTCAAAACTTTTGAATGAGAGGGAATAAAATGACTTTCCCCTTCTCCGGTAAATTCAAATTTATCCAATTAAAAGCAATGAGAGAAGATGACATGACTTCTTCAACTATAAAGAATTTGAATGGAGTTTGCATTTGAATTCTTTCAAAAAAATTCCTTTTGCTTTTCTATATTTTTCTTCCCCGAGAAAATGCCCCCGACAAAATTCTTGCACGCAAGAACGAGCGGACGGAAATGACCCTCCAAAATGTGAAAGTTTTATGGAGAAATTAATTGCCAAAAAGAAAATAAATCCTTCGGGATTTTTCTGAAAAAACATTTTTAAAAAGTTTTTATTTTGGTTTTGGAATAATGATAATGAATTAGGAAATATTTTTCTGATCGATTTGGTATATAATACTCCATATAAACTATTTCCTTTTATTCTTTTCTTGTTGTTTTAAAAGGAATACAAAAAAAACGGGAGATTTTTGGGGCGAGGTCCCCATCGCTGGGAGCCAGATCCCTGGCAAACCGCCACTTACCTCCACGCACCAGCCCCTCCAGCGCACCCCTCTTCCTTTCTTTATTTTTTTTTCTTTCTTTTGTTTCCTTTCATTTTTTTCCTTCTTTCTTCTTCCTTCCTTCTTTCTTCCCACGGGACTTTCCTTCCCAGCGCCACTGCCCCTTCCATGGTGAGCCCCCTCCATCACGGGATCCTTCCCCGATCTCTCTCCCTCCTTTCCCCTCTCGAGCCCCTCCCCGCGTATATAAGCTGCCGCCCCAACCCCCCTCCCCCTCGGCCCCTCCTCTCCACGCCGCCTCGCCCAGCCACTGCCTCGCGGGAGAAAGCTCTAGTAGGAAAACACCTCGCCACCCCCGCGCCACCACTCGCCTCCCCGCCCCAACCGACGCCGCCACAAGCACCCCCTCGTCCACCGCAACTCATTTTTGCCCTAGCCCAAGCTTACGCCGCTCCTCGCCACTCCCCTCGCCTCACCGGAGTTCGGCCGGATAGGAAATCCCCGGGCGCTTCCCCGACCGCCCCGACTCCCCTTCGCTTCGCTGACGACGTCGTTCGACGGAGGAGACCCGCCGCCACCTCCCCAACACCTCGGACGCCGTCACCGACCACCACCGCGACGCCGACGACGAGCACCTCTTCTTTGTCTCGCCTGAGAAGAAGCAGCCCCAGCAACTCACGGTGAGACCCCCAAACATTCCTGTAGCTGTTAGATCAAAGATCAACGCCCGAGAATATAACCCGCGTACCCCTTCGGTCTTCTAGTTAAAACCGAACGGTTTTTCCGTCACTTATTAGTTAGCCGATGCTTTTTCTTACATACCGGTCGTTTGCTAGATAGCCCCGCAGCACACACCATCCAGGCCAATCAGAAGCTGCCACCTAACCCCCTGTCCACTAGTAGTTTTTCTTTTTTTTCTGTTTTAGATTAGAAAATAGAGAAAGTTCCAATCTTGTTTTAATCATAGCTTTCGATCCCGAATTCGAATGGAGTTGAAACTTGTTCGAGTAGATCACAATTTTTCTGTAGTTTTCAAAAACATATAATTTGTCTATGTTTGAAATTTTCATATTTGAATTAGATCCGATTTAGTTTAAACCTTGTTTTGCCTATTCCAGGAGTTTCAAAATAGCTTTTAATTTCATTCTTTTTGCTACTGATCACTACTGATCTTAATTATCACTGGTAACAATTTCATAATTATTTGAGTAATTTAGCTCATTGTTTCTTGTGAAACAATTTCCGTTTCACCTCTTTTAGGATTGTGACTAATTTCCTTTCTTTAGTTGTTTTTAAATTATTTTTCTTTTATATTTCAGAAAGATTATGTTTTGTTTCTGTTAGTTAACAGTAGGTTTGCAACAAGTTTTAATTTTTATTTTTATATGTTATCATGAAATCAATTCTAGTTCTCTAATAACTTGCAATTGGTTTCTCCACTGTTGCAAATCCCGTTTGGAAATACTTTCAAATAGTTTTGTGAAAAATACTTTATTTTATCTTAGTTAAATTTATATCTTAGTTTCCTGTTATTCTTTTCTGCTAGACAAAAACTATTTTAGTGTTTGATGTAGTAGAGGACTCCCTAGTGTTATTTGAAGTTTCCTTCGGATTCTTATTCACTCACTCTTTTGTTCTGATTGCTAGAAAGATTGCTAGTATGAGTGCTTATGTGAATGCTATGTTTGTTATATAGATTTCATCGGAGACTGACGAGTACACTAGTGAAATTCAGAAATTTGTCGTCTACCAAGGCGGACGGCAAAGGGGGCAACCACGGACGGCAAAGGCTTTGCCGTCTGCCCCCTCATGGCAAAGTAGACGGTAAAAAATCAGGTGAAGAGGCTCTTTGCCGTCAGCTTTCACACCACGGACGGCAAAGAATCTTTGCCATGAGGGGACAGACGGCAAAATAGATGGGACGGCATATATTGCAACGTCCCCGTTAAGTGTTAACGACAGGCCTCCTCTCTTTGTCGTCTGCCTTACCCCCTTTGCCATGTGGGGGCAGACGGCAAAGAGGGGAGAGAGAGGGGGCAGATTCCCCCTTTGCCGTCTGCCTTCCCCCCTTTGCCATGTGGGGACAGACGGCAAAGAGGGGAGAGAGAGGGGGCAGATTCCCCCTTTGCCATGTGCCTTCCCCCCTTTGCCATGTGGGGGCAGACGACAAAGAGGGGAGAGAGAGGGGGCAGATTACCCCTTTGCCATGTGCCTTCCCCCCTTTGCCATGTGTTGGCACACGGCAAAGAGGGGAGAGAGAGGGGGCAGATTCCCCCTTTGCCATGTTCCTTCCCCCCTTTGCCATGTGTTGGCACACGGCAAAGAGGGGAGAGAGAGGGGGCAGATTCCCCCTTTGCCATGTGCCTTCCCCCTTTTGCCATGTGATGGCAGACGGCAAAGAGGGGAACCAGCCCCTTTTTAATTTTTTTTTGTTATATCCAGCTTTTTTAACAATAATCAGGATATACATATATATATTTGACATAAATAAATTTCTTTCCGTACTCATAACCATATTAAAATATCTCTCATCCATAGTGCATACATATTATGCAAGTTACATCCGTACCAAACCATATATTACACCAGTTTCATCCACGTGCATACAAAGTTTCATATATTCATATACTACAATAGTTTCAATACAACCCATGGTACAAGATATCATCTTCAAGCATTCCATGAACCAAGCTTCCTGTGAAGTGAAGGTAATCTGCAAAATGACAAATAAGAAAGTTAGAAAAATAATACTAGATGAAGTAGTGTATATATAGGTTATTTCGGAGAGAAATTAGCTAAGTATAGACCATTTAGGAGCTAACTAAGCTAATTATGTCATTTAGGTGGAACCCTAGCTAACTATAGGAGAAGAGAAAGAGAAGAAGAAGTAAAAGAAGGAGGAGGAGGAGGAGGAGGAGAAGGAGAAGAGAGAGGAGAAGAAGAAGTAAAAATAGGAGGAGGAGGAGGAGAAGGAGAAGGAAGAGGAGAAGGAGAAGGAAGAGGAGATGAAGAAGAAAAGAAGAAAGAGAAGGAGAAGAAGAAGGAGAAGGAGAACAAGGAAGAAGGAGGAAGAAGAAGGAGAAGGAGGAGCTCCTTCTCCTTCTCCTCCTTCTTCTTCTCCTCCTCCCTCTCCTCCTTCTTCTTCTTCTCATTTTTCCTCTTCCTTCCTTTCATTTTTCCTCTTTTTCTCTTCTTGTCCCCTTCTTCGGGCTAAATTGGCTAAGAATGCCTTTTTGGAGCTAATTATGTCATTTCGAGGATAATTAGCTAAGTATAGGTCATTTTTTATTAAATAGGCCATTTTGGGGCTAACTAAGCTAATTATGTCATTTCATAGGATAATTAGCCAATTTAGCCTTTCTTGGATGAGTCTAAGCTACGTAGAAGAAGAGATAGAGAAGAAGAAGTAAAAGAATGAGGAGGAGGAGGAGGAGGAGGAGGAGGAGAAGAAGAAGGAAGACGAGAAGAAGAAGAAAAGAAGAAGGAGAAGGAGAAGAAGAAGGAGAAGGAGAAGGAGGAAGAAGGAGGAAGAAGAAGGAGAACGAGGAGCTCCTTCTCCTTCTTCTTCTTCTCATTTTCCTCTTCCTTCCTTTCATTTTTCCTCTTTTTCTCTTCTTGTCCCCTTCTTCGGGCTAAATTGGCTAAGAATGCCTATTTGGAGCTAATTATGTCATCTCGAGGATAATTAGCTAAGTATATGTCATTTTTTATTAAATAGGCCATTTTGGAGCTAACTAAGCTAATTATGTCATTTCGTAGGATAATTAGCCAATTTAGCCTTTCTTGGATCAGTCTAAGCTACGTAGAAGAAGAGATAGAGAAGAAGTAAAAGAAGGAGGAGGAGGAGGAGGAGGAGGAGGAGAAGAAGAAGGAAGAGGAGAAGAAGAAGAAAAGAAGAAGGAGAAGGAGAAGAAGAAGGAGAAGGAGAAGGAGGAAGAAGGAGGAAGAAGAAGGAGAAGGAGGAGCTCCTTCTCCTTCTTCTCCTTCTTCTTCTCCTCCTCCCTCTCCACCTTCTTCTTCTTCTCATTTTTCCTCTTCCTTCCTTTCATTTTTCCTCTTTTTCTCTTCTTGTCCCCTTCTTCGGGCTAAATTGGCTAAGAATGCCTTTTTGGAGCTAATTATGTCATTTCGAGGATAATTAGCTAAGTATAGGTCATTTTTTATTAAATAGGCCATTTTGGAGGTAACTAAGCTAATTATGTCATTTCGTAGGATAATTAGCCAATTTAGCCTTTCTTGGATGAGTCTAAGCTACGTAGAAGAAGAGATAGAGAAGAAGAAGTAAAAGAAGGAGGAGGAGGAGGAGGAGGAGGAGAAGAACAAGGAAGAGGAGAAGAAGAAGAAAAGAAGAAGGAAAAGGAGAAGAAGAAGGAGACGGAGAAGGAGGAAGAAGGAGGAAGAAGAAGGAGAAGGAGGAGCTCCTTCTCCTTCTCCTCCTTCTTCTCCTTCTTCTTCTCCTCCTCCCTCTCCTCCTTCTTCTTCTTCTCATTTTTCCTCTTCCTTCCTTTCATTTTTCCTCTTTTTCTCTTCTTGTCCCCTTCTTCGGGCTAAATTGGCTAAGAATGCCTTTTTGGAGCTAATTATGTCATTTCGAGGATAATTAGCTAAGTATTGGTCATTTCTTATTAAATAGGACATTTTGGAGCTAACTAAGCTAATTATGTCATTTCGTAGGATAATTAGCCAATTTAGCCTTTCTTGGATGAGTCTAAGCTACGTAGAAGAAGAGATAGAGAAGAAGAAGTAAAAGAAGTAGGAGGAGGAGGAGGAGGAGGAGGAGAAGAAGAAGGAAGAGGGCAAGAAGAAGAAAAGAAGAAGGAGAAGGAGGAAGAAGGAGGAAGAAGATAGAGAAGGAGGAGCTCCTTCTCCTTCTTCTCCTTCTTCTTCTCCTCCTCCCTCTCCTCCTTCGTCTTCTTCTCATTTTTCCTCTTCCTTCCTTTCATTTTTCTCTTTTTTTCTTCTTGTCCCCTTCTTCGGGCTAAATTGGCTAAGAATGCCTTTTTGGAGCTAATTATGTCATTTCGAGGATAATTAGCTAAGTCTAGGTCATTTTTTATTAAATAGGCCATTTTGGAGATAACTAAGCTAATTATGTCATTTCGTAGGATAATTAGCCAATTTAGCCTTTCTTGGATGAGTCTAAGCTACGTAGAAGAAGAGATAGAGAAGAAGAAGTAAAAGAAGGAGGAGGAGGAGGAGGAGGAGGAGAGGAAGAAGGAAGAGGAGAAGAAGAAGAAAAGAAGAAGGAGAAGGAGAAGAAGAAGGAGAAGGAGAAGGAGAAGGAGGAAGAAGGAGGAAGAAGAAGGAGAAGGAGGAGCTCCTTCTCCTTCTCCTCCTTCTTCTCCTTCTTCTTCTCCTCCTCCCTCTCCTCCTTATTCTTCTTCTCATTTTTCCTCTTCCTTCCTTTCATTTTTCCTCTTTTTCTCTTCGTGTCCCCTTCTTCGGGCTAAATTGGCTAAGAATGCCTTTTTGGAGCTAATTATGTCATTTCGGGGATAATTAACTAAGTATAGGTCATTTTTCATTAAATAGGCCATTTTGGAGCTAACTAAGCTAATTATGTCATTTCGTAGGATAATTAGCCAATTTAGCCTTTCTTGGATGAGTCTAAGCTACGTAGAAGAAGAGATAGAGAAGAGAAGTAAAAGAAGGAGGAGGAGGAGGAGGAGAAGAAGAACGAAGAGGAGAAGAAGAAGAAAAGAAGAAGGAGAAGGAGAAGAAGAAGGAGAAGGAGAAGGAGGAAGAAGGAGGAAGAAGAAGGAGAAGGAGGAGCTCCTTCTCCTTCTTCTCCTTCTTCCTCTCCTCCTCCCTCTCCTCCTTCTTCTTCTTCTCATTTTTCCTCTTCCTTCCTTTCATTTTTCCTCTTTTTCTCTTCTTGTCCCCTTCTTCAGGCTAAATTGGCTAAGAATGCCTTTTTGGAGCTAATTATGTCATTTCGAGGATAATTAGCTAAGTATAGGTCATTTTTTATTAAATAGGCCATTTTGGAGCTAACTAAGCTAATTATGTCATTTCGTAGGATAATTAGCCAATTTAGCCTTTCTTGGATGAGTCCAAGCTATGTAGAAGAAGAGATAGAGAAGAAGAAGTAAAAGAAGGAGGAGGAGGAGGAGGAGGAGGAGAAGAAGAAGAAGGAAGAGGAGAAGAAGAAGAAAAGAAGAAGGAGAAGGATAAGGAGAAGGAGAAGGAGAAGGAGGAAGAAGGAGGAAGAAGAAGGAGAAGGAGGAGCTCCTTCTCCTTCTCCTCCTTCTTCTCCTTCTTCTTCTCCTCCTCCCTCTCCTCCTTCTTCTTCTTCTCATTTTTCCTCTTCCTTCCTTTCATTTTTCCTCTTTTTCTCTTCTTGTCCCCTTCTTCAGGCTAAATTGGCTAAGAATGCCTTTTTGGAGCTAATTATGTCATTTCGAGGATAATTAGCTAAGTATAGGTCATTTTTTATTAAATAGTCCATTTTGGAGCTAACTAAGCTAATTATGTCATTTCGTAGGATAATTAGCCAATTTAGCCTTTCTTGGATGAGTTTAAGCTACGTAGAAGAAGAGATAGAGAAGAATAAGTAAAAGAAGGAGGAGGAGGAGGAGGAGGAGGAGGAGAAGAAGAAGGAAGAGGAGAAGAAGAAGAAAAGAAGAAGGAGAAGGAGAAGAAGAAGGAGAAGGAGAAGGAGGAAGAAGGAGGAAGAAGAAGGAGAAGGAGGAGCTCCTTCTCCTTCTCCTCCTTCTTCTCCTTCTTCTTCTCCTCCTCCCTCTCCTCCTTCTTCTTCTTCTCATTTTTCCTCTTCCTTCCTTTCATTTTTCCTCTTTTTCTCTTCTTGTCCCCTTCTTTGGGCCAAATTGGCTAAGAATGCCTTTTTGGAGCTAATTATGTCATTTCAAGGATAATTAGCTAAGTATAGGTCATTTTTTATTAAATAGGCCATTTTGGAGCTAACTAAGCTAATTATGTCATTTCGTAGGATAATTAGCCAATTTAGCCTTTCTTGGATGAGTCTAAGCTATGTAGAAGAAGAGATAGAGAAGAAGAAGTAAAATAAGGAGGAGGAGGAGGAGGAGGAGGAGGAGAAGAATAATGAAGAGGAGAAGAAGAAGAAAAGAAGAAGGAGAAGGAGAAGAAGAAGGAGAAGGAGAAGGAGGAAGAAGGAGGAAGAAGAAGGAGAAGGAGGAGCTCCTTCTCCTTCTTCTCCTTCTTCTTCTCCTCCTCCCTCTCCTCCTTCTTCTTCTCATTTTTCCTCTTCCTTCCTTTCATTTTTCCTCTTTTTCTCTTCTTGTCCCATTCTTCGGGCTAAATTGGCTAAGAATGCCTTTTTGGAGCTAATTATTTCATTTCGAGGATAATTAGCTAAGTATAGGTCATTTTTTATTAAATAGGCCATTTTGGAGCTAACTAAGCTAATTATGTCATTTCGTAGGATAATTAGCCAATTTAGCCTTTCTTGGATGAGTCTAAGCTATGTATAAGAAGATATAGAGAAGAAGTAAAAGAAGGAGGAGGAGGGGGAGGAGGAGGAGGAGAAGAAGGAAGAGGAGAAGAAGAAGAAAAGAAGAAGGAGAAGGAGAAGAAGAAGGAGAAGGACAAGGAGGAAGAAGGAGGAAGAAGAAGGAGAAGGAGGAGCTCCTTCTCCTTCTCCTCCTTCTTCTCCTTCTTCTTCTCCTCCTCCCTCTCCTCCTTCTTCTTCTTCTCATTTTTCCTCTTCCTTCCTTTCATTTTTCCTCTTTTTCTCTTCTTGTCCCCTTCTTCGGGCTAAATTGGCTAAGAATGCCTTTTTGGAGCTAATTATGTCATTTCGAGGATAATTAGCTAAGTTTAGGTCATTTTTTATTAAATAGGCCATTTTGGAGCTAACTAAGCTAATTATGTCATTTCGTAGGATAATTGGCCAATTTAGCCTTTCTTGGATGAGTCTAAGCTACGTAGAAGAAGAGATAGAGAAGAAGAAGTAAAAGAAGGAGGAGGAGGAGGAGGAGGAGGAGGAGAAGAAGAAGGAAGAGGAGAAGAAGAAGAAAAGAAGAAGGATAAGGAGAAGAAGAAGGAAAAGGAGAAGGAGGAAGAAGGAGGAAGAAGAAGGAGAAGGAGGAGCTCCTTCTCCTTCTTCTCCTTCTTCTTCTCCTCCTCCCTCTCCTCCTTCTTCTTCTTCTCATGTTTCCTCTTCTTTCCTTTCATTTTTCCTCTTTTTCTCTTCTTGTCCCCTTCTGCGGGCTAAATTGGCTAAGAATGCCTTTTTGGAGCTAATTATGTCATTTCGAGGATAATTAGCTAAGTATAGGTCATTTTTTATTAAATAGGCCATTTTGGAGCTAACTAAGCTAATTATGTCATTTCGTAGGATAATTAGCCAATTTAGCCTTTCTTGGATGAGTCTAAGCTACGTAGAAGAAGAGATAGAGAAGAAGAAGTAAAAGAAGGAGGAGGAGGAGGAGGAGGAGGAGGAGGAGAAGGAAGAGGAGAAGAAGAAGAAAAGAAGAAGGAGAAGGAGAAGAAGAAGGAGAAGGAGAAGGAGGAAGAAGGAGGAAGAAGAAGGAGAAGGAGGAGCTCCTTCTCCTTCTCCTCCTTCTTCTCCTTCTTCTTCTCCTCCTCCCTCTCCTCCTTCTTCTTCTTCTCATTTTTCCTCTTCCTTCCTTTCATTTTTCCTCTTTTTCTCTTCTTGTCCCCTTCTTCGGGCCAAATTGGCTAAGAATGCCTTTTTGGAGCTAATTATGTCATTTCAAGGATAATTAGCTAAGTATAGGTCATTTTTTATTAAATAGGCCATTTTGGAGCTAACTAAGCTAATTATATCATTTCGTAGGATAATTAGCCAATTTAGCCTTTCTTGGATGAGTCTAAGCTATGTAGAAGAAGAGATAGAGAAGAAGAAGTAAAAGAAGGAGGAGGAGGAGGAGGAGGAGGAGAAGAATAATGAAGAGGAGAAGAAGAAGAAAAGAAGAAGGAGAAGGAGAAGAAGAAGGAGAAGGAGAAGGAGGAAGAAGGAGGAAGAAGAAGGAGAAGGAGGAGCTCCTTCTCCTTCTTCTCCTTGTTCTTCTCCTCCTCCCTCTCCTCCTTCTTCTTCTCATTTTTCCTCTTCCTTCCTTTCATTTTTCCTCTTTTTCTCTTCTTGTCCCCTTCTTCGGGCTAAATTGGCTAAGAATGCCTTTTTGGAGCTAATTATTTCATTTCGAGGATAATTAGCTAAGTATAGGTCATTTTTTATTAAATAGGCCATTTTGGAGCTAACTAAGCTAATTATGTCATTTCGTAGGATAATTAGCCAATTTAGCCTTTCTTGGATGAGTCTAAGCTATGTATAAGAAGATATAGAGAAGAAGTAAAAGAAGGAGGAGGAGGGGGAGGAGGAGGAGGAGAAGAAGGAAGAGGAGAAGAAGAAGAAAAGAAGAAGGATAAGGAGAAGAAGAAGGAGAAGGAGAAGGAGGAAGAAGGAGGAAGAAGAAGGAGAAGGAGGAGCTCCTTCTCCTTCTCCTCCTTCTTCTCCTTCTTCTTCTCCTCCTCCCTCTCCTCCTTCTTCTTCTTCTCATTTTTCCTCTTCCTTCCTTTCATTTTTCCTCTTTTTCTCTTCTTGTCCCCTTCTTCGGGCTAAATTGGCTAAGAATGCCTTTTTGGAGCTAATTATGTCATTTCGAGGATAATTAGCTAAGTTTAGGTCATTTTTTATTAAATAGGCCATTTTGGAGCTAACTAAGCTAATTATGTCATTTCGTAGGATAATTGGCCAATTTAGCCTTTCTTGGATGAGTCTAAGCTACGTAGAAGAAGAGATAGAGAAGAAGAAGTAAAAGAAGGAGGAGGAGGAGGAGGAGGAGAAGAAGAAGGAAGAGGAGAAGAAGAAGAAAAGAAGAAGGATAAGGAGAAGAAGAAGGAAAAGGAGAAGGAGGAAGAAGGAGGAAGAAGAAGGAGAAGGAGGAGCTCCTTCTCCTTCTTCTCCTTCTTCTTCTCCTCCTCCCTCTCCTCCTTCTTCTTCTTCTCATGTTTCCTCTTCTTTCCTTTCATTTTTCCTCTTTTTCTCTTCTTGTCCCCTTCTGCGGGCTAAATTGGCTAAGAATGCCTTTTTGGAGCTAATTATGTCATTTCGAGGATAATTAGCTAAGTATAGGTCATTTTTTATTAAATAGGCCATTTTGGAGCTAACTAAGCTAATTATGTCATTTCGTAGGATAATTAGCCAATTTAGCCTTTCTTGGATGAGTCTAAGCTACGTAGAAGAAGAGATAGAGAAGAAGAAGTAAAAGAAGGAGGAGGAGGAGGAGGAGGAGGAGGAGAAGGAAGAGGAGAAGAAGAAGAAAAGAAGAAGGAGAAGGAGAAGAAGAAGGAGAAGGAGAAGGAGGAAGAAGGAGGAAGAAGAAGGTGAAGGAGGAGCTCCTTCTCCTTCTCCTCCTTCTTCTCCTTCTTCTTCTCCTCCTCCCTCTCCTCCTTCTTCTTCTTCTCATTTTTCCTCTTCCTTCCTTTCATTTTTCCTCTTTTTCTCTTCTTGTCCCCTTCTTCGGGCCAAATTGGCTAAGAATGCCTTTTTGGAGCTAATTATGTCATTTCAAGGATAATTAGCTAAGTATAGGTCATTTTTTATTAAATAGGCCATTTTGGAGCTAACTAAGCTAATTATATCATTTCGTAGGATAATTAGCCAATTTAGCCTTTCTTGGATGAGTCTAAGCTATGTAGAAGAAGAGATAGAGAATAAGAAGTAAAAGAAGGAGGAGGAGGAGGAGGAGGAGGAGAAGAATAATGAAGAGGAGAAGAAGAAGAAAAGAAGAAGAAGAAGGAGAAGAAGAAGGAGAAGGAGAAGGAGGAAGAAGGAGGAAGAAGAAGGAGAAGGAGGAGCTCCTTCTCCTTCTTCTCCTTCTTCTTCTCCTCCTCCCTCTCCTCCTTCTTCTTCTCATTTTTCCTCTTCCTTCCTTTCATTTTTCCTCTTTTTCTCTTCTTGTCCCCTTCTTCGGGCTAAATTGGCTAAGAATGCCTTTTTGGAGCTAATTATTTCATTTCGAGGATAATTAGCTAAGTATAGGTCATTTTTTATTAAATAGGCCATTTTGGAGCTAACTAAGCTAATTATGTCATTTCGTAGGATAATTAGCCAATTTAGCCTTTCTTGGATGAGTCTAAGCTATGTATAAGAAGATATAGAGAAGAAGTAAAAGAAGGAGGAGGAGGGGGAGGAGGAGGAGGAGAAGAAGGAAGAGGAGAAGAAGAAGAAAAGAAGAAGGAGAAGGAGAAGAAGAAGGAGAAGGAGAAGGAGGAAGAAGGAGGAAGAAGAAGGAGAAGGAGGAGCTCCTTCTCCTTCTCCTCCTTCTTCTCCTTCTTCTTCTCCTCCTCCCTCTCCTCCTTCTTCTTCTTCTCATTTTTCCTCTTCCTTCCTTTCATTTTTCCTCTTTTTCTCTTCTTGTCCCCTTCTTCGGGCTAAATTGGCTAAGAATGCCTTTTTGGAGCTAATTATGTCATTTCGAGGATAATTAGCTAAGTTTAGGTCATTTTTTATTAAATAGGCCATTTTGGAGCTAACTAAGCTAATTATGTCATTTCGTAGGATAATTGGCCAATTTAGCCTTTCTTGGATGAGTCTAAGCTACGTAGAAGAAGAGATAGAGAAGAAGAAGTAAAAGAAGGAGGAGGAGGAGGAGGAGGAGGAGGAGGAGAAGAAGAAGGAAGAGGAGAAGAAGAAGAAAAGAAGAAGGATAAGGAGAAGAAGAAGGAAAAGGAGAAGGAGGAAGAAGGAGGAAGAAGAAGGAGAAGGAGGAGCTCCTTCTCCTTCTTCTCCTTCTTCTTCTCCTCCTCCCTCTCCTCCTTCTTCTTCTTCTCATGTTTCCTCTTCTTTCCTTTCATTTTTCCTCTTTTTCTCTTCTTGTCCCCTTCTTCGGGCTAAATTGGCTAAGAATGCCTTTTTGGAGCTAATTATGTCATTTCGAGGATAATTAGCTAAGTATAGGTCATTTTTTATTAAATAGGCCATTTTGGAGCTAACTAAGCTAATTATGTCATTTCGTAGGATAATTAGCCAATTTAGCCTTTCTTGGATGAGTCTAAGCTACGTAGAAGAAGAGATAGAGAAGAAGAAGTAAAAGAAGGAGGAGGAGGAGGAGGAGGAGGAGGAGAAGAAGGAAGAGGAGAAGAAGAAAAGAAGAAGGAGAAGGAGAAGAAGAAGGAGAAGGAGAAGGAGGAAGAAGGAGGAAGAAGAAGGAGAACGAGGAGCTCCTTCTCCTTCTTCTCCTTCTTCTTCTCCTCCTCCCTCTCCTCCTCCTTCTTCTCATTTTTCCTCTTCCTTCCTTTCATTTTTCCTCTTTTTCTCTTCTTGTACCCTTCTTCGGGCTAAATTGTCTAAGAATGGCTTTTTGGAGCTAATTATGTCATTTCGAGGATAATTAGCTAACTATAGGTCATTTTTTATTAAATAGGCCATTTTGGAGCTAACTAAGCTAATTATGTCATTTCGTAGGATAATTAGCCAATTTATCCTTTCTTGGATGAGTCTAAGCTACGTAGAAGAAGAGATAGAGAAGAAGAAGTAAAAGGAGGAGGAGGAGGAGGAGGAGAAGAAGAAGGAAGAGGAGAAGAAGAAGAAAAGAAGAAGGACAAGGAGAAGAAGAAGGAGAAGGAGAAGGAGGAAGAAGGAGGAAGAAGAACGAGAAGGAGGAGCTCCTTCTCCTTCTTGTCCTTCTTCTTCTCCTCCTCCCTCTCCTCCTTCTTCTTCTTCTCATTTTGCTCCTCCTTCTCCTTCTTGTCCTTCTTCTTCTCCTCCTCCCTCTCATCCTTCTTCTTCTTCTCATTTTTCCTCTTCCTTCCTTTCATTTTTCCTCTTTTTCTCTTCTTGTCCCCTTCTTCGGGCTAAATTGGCTAAGAATGCCTCTTTGGAGCTAATTATGTCATTTCGAGGATAATTAGCTAAGTATAGGTCATTTTTTATTAAATAGGCCATTTTGGAGCTAACTAAGCTAATTATGTCATTTCGTAGGATAATTAGCCAATTTAGCCTTTCTTGGATGAGTCTAAGCTACATAGAAGAAGATATAGAGAAGAAGAAGTAAAAGAAGGAGGAGGAGGAGGAGGAGGAGGAGGAGGAGAAGAAGGAAGAGGAGAAGAAGAAGAAATGAAGAAGGAGAAGGAGAAGAAGAAGGAGAACGAGAAGGAGGAAAAAGGAGGAAGAAGAAGGAGAAGGAGGAGCTCCTTCTCCTTCTCCTCCTTCGTCTCCTTCTTCTTCTCCTCCTCCCTCTCCTCCTTCTTCTTCTCATTTTTCCTCTTCCTTCCTTTAATTTTTCCTCTTTTTCTCTTCTTGTCCCCTTCTTCAGGCTAAATTTGCTAAGAATGCCTTTTTGGAGCTAATTATGTCATTTCGAGGATAATTAGCTAAGTATAGGTCATTTTTTATTAAATAGGCCATTTTTGAGCTAACTAAGCTAATTATGTCATTTTGTAGGATAATTAGCCAATTTAGCCTTTCTTGGATGAGTCTAAGCTATGTATAAGAAGAGATAGAGAAGAAGAAGTAAAAGAAGGAGGAGGAGGAGGAGGAGGAGGAGAAGAAGGAAGAGGAGAAGAAGAAGAAAAGGAGAAGGAGAAGGAGAAGAAGAAGGAGAAGGAGAAGGAGGAAGAAGGAGGAAGAAGAAGGAGAAGGAGGAGCTCCTTCTCCTTCTCCTCCTTCTTCTCCTTCTTCTTCTCCTCCTCCCTCTCCTCCTTCTTCTTCTTCTTCTCATTTTTCCTCTTCCTTCCTTTCATTTTTCCTCTTTTTCTCTTCTTGTCCCCTTCTTCGGGCTAAATTGGCTAAGAATGCCTTTTTGGAGCTAATTATGTCATTTCGAGGATAATTAGCTAAGTATAGGTCATTTTTTATTAAATAGGCCATTTTGGAGCTAACTAAGCTAATTATGTCATTTCGTAGGATAATTGGCCAATTTAGCCTTTCTTGGATGAGTCTAAGCTACGTAGAAGAAGAGATAGAGAAGAAGAAGTAAAAGAAGGAGGACGAGGAGGAGGAGGAGGAGAAGAAGAAGGAAGAGGAGAAGAAGAAGAAAAGAAGAAGGAGAAGGAGAAGAAGAAGGAAAAGGAGAAGGAGGAAGAAGGAGGAAGAAGAAGGAGAAGGAGGAGCTCCTTCTCCTTCTTCTCCTTCTTATTCTCCTCCTCGCTCTCCTCCTTCTTCTTCTTCTCATTTTTCCTCTTCCTTCCTTTCATTTTTCCTCTTTTTCTCTTCTTGTCCCCTTCTTCGGGCTAAATTGGCTAAGAATGCCTTTTTGGAGCTAATTTTGTCATTTCGAGGATAATTAGCTAAGTATAGGTCATTTTTTATTAAATAGGCCATTTTGGAGCTAACTAAGCTAATTATGTCATTTCGTAGGATAATTAGCCAATTTAGCCTTTCTTGGATGAGTCTAAGCTACGTAGAAGAAGAGATAGAGAAGAAGAAGTAAAAGAAGGAGGAGGAGGAGGAGGAGGAGGAGGAGGAGAAGAAGGAAGAGGAGAAGAAGAAAAGAAGAAGGAGAAGAAGAAGAAGAAGGAGAAGGAGAAGGAGGACGAAGGAGGAAGAAGAAGGAGAAGGAGGAGCTCCTTCTCCTTCTTCTCCTTCTTCTTCTCCTCCTCCCTCTCCTCCTTCTTCTTCTTCTCATTTTTCCTCTTCCTTCCTTTCATTTTTCCTCTTTTTCTCTTCTTGTCCCCTTCTTCGGGCTAAATTGGCTAAGAATGCCTTTTTGGAGCTAATTATGTCATTTTGAGGATAATTAGCTAAGTATAGGTTATTTTTTATTAAATAGGCCATTTTTGAGCTAACTAAGCTAATTATGTCATTTCGTAGGATAATTAGCCAATTTAGCCTTTCTTGGATGAGTCTAAGCTACGTAGAAGAAGAGATAGAGAAGAAGAAGTAAAAGAAGGAGGAGGAGGAGGAGGAGGAGAAGATGAAGGTAGAGGAGAAGAAGAAGAAAAGAAGAAGGACAAGGAGAAGGATTAGGAGAAGGAGAAGGAGGAAGAAGGAGGAAGAAGAAGGAGAAGGAGGAGCTCCTTCTCCTTCTTCTCCTTCTTCTTCTCCTCCTCGCTCTCCTCCTTCTTCTTCTTCTCATTTTTCCTCTTCCTTCCTTTCATTTTTCCTCTTTTTCTCTTCTTGTCCCCTTCTTCGGGCTAAATTGGCTAAGAATGCCTTTTTGTAGCTAATTATGTCATTTCGAGGATAATTAGCTAAGTATAGGTCATTTTTTATTAAATAGGCCATTTTGGAGCTAACTAAGCTAATTATGTCATTTCGTAGGATAATTAGCCAATTTAGCCTTTCTTGGATGAGTCTAAGCTACGTAGAAGAAGAGATAGAGAACAAGAAGTAAAAGAAGGAGGAGGAGGAGGAGGAGGAGGAGGAGGAGGAGAAGAAGGAAGAGGAGAAGAAGAAGAAAAGAAGAAGGAGAAGGAGAAGAAGAAGGAGAAGGAGAAGGAGGAAGAAGGAGGAAGAAGAAGGAGAAGGAGGAGCTCCTTCTCCTTCTCCTCCTTCTTCTCCTTCTTCTTCTCCTCCTCCCTCTCATCCTTCTTCTTCTTCTCATTTTTCCTCTTCCTTCCTTTAATTTTTCCTCCTTTTCTCTTCTTGTCCCCTTCCTCGGGCTAAATTGGCTAAGAATGCCTTTTTGGAGCTAATTATGTCATTTCGAGGATAATTAGCTAAGTATAGGTCATTTTTTATTAAATAGGCCATTTTGGAGCTAACTAAGCTAATTATGTCATTTCGTAGGATAATTGGCCAATTTAGCCTTTCTTGGATGAGTCTAAGCTACGTAGAAGAAGAGATAGAGAAGAAGAAGTAAAAGAAGGAGGAGGAGGAGGAGGAGGAGGAGAAGAAGAAGGAAGAGGAGAAGAAGAAGAAAAGAAGAAGGAGAAGGAGAAGAAGAAGGAAAAGGAGAAGGAGGAAGAAGGAGGAAGAAGAAGGAGAAGGAGGAGCTCCTTCTCCTTCTTCTCCTTCTTATTCTCCTCCTCGCTCTCCTCCTTCTTCTTCTCATTTTTCCTCTTCCTTCCTTTCATTTTTCCTCTTTTTCTCTTCTTGTCCCCTTCTTCGGGCTAAATTGGCTAAGAATGCCTTTTTGGAGCTAATTTTGTCATTTCGAGGATAATTAGCTATGTATAGGTCATTTTTTATTAAATAGGCCATTTTGGAGCTTACTAAGCTAATTATGTCATTTCGTAGGATAATTAGCCAATTTAGCCTTTCTTGGATGAGTCTAAGCTACGTAGAAGAAGAGATAGAGAAGAAGAAGTAAAAGAAGGAGGAGCAGGAGGAGGAGGAGGAGGAGAAGAAGAAGGAAGAGGAGAAGAAGAAAAGAAGAAGGAGAAGAAGAAGAAGAAGGAGAAGGAGAAGGAGAAGGAGGACGAAGGAGGAAGAAGAAGGAGAAGGAGGAGCTCCTTCTCCTTCTTCTCCTTCTTCTTCTACTCCTCCCTCTCCTCCTTCTTCTTCTTCTCATTTTTCCTCTTCCTTCCTTTCATTTTTCCTCTTTTTCTCTTCTTGTCCCCTTCTTCGGGCTAAATTGGCTAAGAATGCCTTTTTGGAGCTAATTATGTCATTTTGAGGATAATTAGCTAAGTATAGGTCATTTTTTTATTAAATAGGCCATTTTGGAGCTAACTAAGCTAATTATGTCATTTCGTAGGATAATTAGCCAATTTAGCCTTTCTTGGATGAGTCTAAGCTACGTAGAAGAAGAGATAGAGAAGAAGAAGTAAAAGAAGGAGGAGGAGGAGGAGGAGAAGATGAAGGAAGAGGAGAAGAAGAAGAAAAGAAGAAGGACAAGGAGAAGGATTAGGAGAAGGAGAAGGAGGAAGAAGGAGGAAGAAGAAGGAGAAGGAGGAGCTCCTTCTCCTTCTTCTCCTTCTTCTTCTCCTCCTCGCTCTCCTCCTTCTTCTTCTTCTCATTTTTCCTCTTCCTTCCTTTCATTTTTCCTCTTTTTCTCTTCTTGCCCCCTTCTTCGGGCTAAATTGGCTAAGAATGCCTTTTTGTAGCTAATTATGTCATTTCGAGGATAATTAGCTAAGTATAGGTCATTTTTTATTAAATAGGCCATTTTGGAGCTAACTAAGCTAATTATGTCATTTCGTAGGATAATTAGCCAATTTAGCCTTTCTTGGATGAGTCTAAGCTACGTAGAAGAAGAGATAGAGAACAAGAAGTAAAAGAAGGAGGAGGAGGAGGAGGAGGAGGAGGAGGTGAAGAAGGAAGAGGAGAAGAAGAAGAAAAGAAGAAGGAGAAGGAGAAGAAGAAGGAGAAGGAGAAGGAGGAAGAAGGAGGAAGAAGAAGGAGAAGGAGGAGCTCCTTCTCCTTCTCCTCCTTCTTCTCCTTCTTCTTCTCCTCCTCCCTCTCATCCTTCTTCTTCTTCTCATTTTTCCTCTTCCTTCCTTTAATTTTTCCTCCTTTTCTCTTCTTGTCCCCTTCTTCGGGCTAAATTGGCTAAGAATGCCTTTTTGGAGCTAATTATGTCATTTCGAGGATAATTAGCTAAGTATAGGTCATTTTTTATTAAATAGGCCATTTTGGAGCTAACTAAGCTAATTATGTCATTTCGTAGGATAATTGGCCAATTTAGCCTTTCTTGGATGAGTCTAAGCTACGTAGGAGAAGAGATAGAGAAGAAGAAGTAAAAGAAGGAGGAGGAGGAGGAGGAGGAGGAGAAGAAGAAGGAAGAGGAGAAGAAGAAGAAAAGAAGAAGGAGAAGGAGAAGAAGAAGGAAAAGGAGAAGGAGGAGCTCCTTCTCCTTCTTCTCCTTCTTCTTCTCCTCCTCGCTCTCCTCCTTCTTCTTCTTCTCATTTTTCCTCTTCCTTCCTTTCATTTTTCCTCTTTTTCTCTTCTTGTCCCCTTCTTCGGGCTAACTTGGCTAAGAATGCCTTTTTGGAGCTAATTATGTCATTTCAAGGATAATTAGCTAAGTATAGGTCATTTTTTATTAAATAGGCCATTTTGGAGCTAACTAAGCTAATTATGTCATTTCGTAGGATAATTAGCCAATTTAGCCATTCTTGGATGAGTCTAAGCTACGTAGAAGAAGAGATAGAGAAGAAGTAAAAGAAGGAGGAGGAGGAGGAGGAGGAGGAGGAGAAGAAGAAGAAAGAGGAGAAGAAGAAAAGAAGAAGGAGAAGGAGAAGAAGAAGGAGAAGGAGAAGGAGGAAGAAGGAGGAAGAAGAAGGAGAAGGAGGAGCTCCTTCTCCTTCTTCTCCTTCTTCTTCTCCTCCTCCCTCTCCTCCTTCTTCTTCTTCTCATTTTTCCTCTTCCTTCCTTTCATTTTTCCTCTTTTTCTCTTCTTGTCCCCTTCTTCGGGCTAAATTGGCTAAGAATGCCTTTTTGTAGCTAATTATGTCATTTCGAGGATAATTAGCTAAGTATAGGTCATTTTTTATTAAATAGGCCATTTTGGAGCTAACTAAGCTAATTATGTCATTTCGTAGGATAATTAGCCAATTTAGCCTTTCTTGGATGAGTCTAAGCTACGTAGAAGAAGAGATAGAGATGAAGAAGTAAAAGAAGGAGGAGGAGGAGGAGGAGGAGAAGATGAAGGCAGAGGAGAAGAAGAAGAAAAGAAGAAGGACAAGGAGAAGGATTAGGAGAAGGAGAAGGAGGAAGAAGGAGGAAGAAGAAGGAGAAGGAGGAGCTCCTTCTCGTTCTTCTCCTTCTTCTTCTCCTCCTCGCTCTCCTCCTTCTTCTTCTTCTCATTTTTCCTCTTCTTTCCTTTCATTTTTCCTCTTTTTCTCTTCTTGTCACCTTCTTCGGGCTAAATTGGCTAAGAATGCCTTTTTGGAGCTAATTATGTCATTTCGAGGATAATTAGCTAAGTATAGGTCATTTTTTATTAAATAGGCCATTTTGGAGCTAACTAAGCTAATTATGTCATTTCGTAGGATAATTAGCCAATTTAGCCTTTCTTGGATGAGTCTAAGCTACGTAGAAGAAGAGATAGAGAAGAAGAAGTAAAAGAAGGAGGAGGAGGAGGAGGAGGAGGAGGAGAAGAAGAAGAAAGAGGAGAAGAAGAAAAGAAGAAGGAGAAGGAGAAGAAGAAGGAGAAGGAGAAGGAGGAAGAAGGAGGAAGAAGAAGGAGAAGGAGGAGCTCCTTCTCCTTCTTCTCCTTCTTCTTCTCCTCCTCGCTCTCCTCCTTCTTCTTCTTCTCATTTTTCCTCTTCCTTCCTTTCATTTTTCCTGTTTTTCTCTTCTTGTCCCCTTCTTCGGGCTAAATTGGCTAAGAATGCCTTTTTGGAGCTAATTTTGTCATTTCGAGGATAATTAGCTAAGTATAGGTCATTTTTTATTAAATAGGCCATTTTGGAGCTAACTAAGCTAATTATGTCATTTCGAAGGATAATTAGCCAATTTAGCCTTTCTTGGATGAGTCTAAGCTACGTAGAAGAAGAGATAGAGAAGAAGAAGTAAAAGAAGGAGGAGGAGGAGGAGAAGAAGAAGGAAGAGGAGAAGAAGAAAAGAAGAAGAAGGAGAAGGAGGAGCTCCTTCTCCTTCTCCTCCTTCTTCTCCTTCTCCTCCCTCTCCTCCTTCTTCTTCTTCTCATTTTTCCTCTTCCTTCCTTTCATTTTTCCTCTTTTTCTCTTCTTGTCCCCTTCTTCGGGCTAAATTGGCTAAGAATGCCTTTTTGGAGCTAATTTTGTCATTTCGAGGATAATTAGCTATGTATAGGTCATTTTTTATTAAATAGGCCATTTTGGAGCTTACTAAGCTAATTATGTCATTTCGTAGGATAATTAGCCAATTTAGCCTTTCTTGGATGAGTCTAAGCTACGTAGAAGAAGAGATAGAGAAGAAGAAGTAAAAGAAGGAGGAGCAGGAGGAGGAGGAGGAGGAGAAGAAGAAGGAAGAGGAGAAGAAGAAAAGAAGAAGGAGAAGAAGAAGAAGAAGGAGAAGGAGAAGGAGGACGAAGGAGGAAGAAGAAGGAGAAGGAGGAGCTCCTTCTCCTTCTTCTCCTTCTTCTTCTGCTCCTCCCTCTCCTCCTTCTTCTTCTTCTCATTTTTCCTCTTCCTTCCTTTCATTTTTCCTCTTTTTCTCTTCTTGTCCCCTTCTTCGGGCTAAATTGGCTAAGAATGCCTTTTTGGAGCTAATTATGTCATTTTGAGGATAATTAGCTAAGTATAGGTCATTTTTTATTAAATAGGCCATTTTGGAGCTAACTAAGCTAATTATGTCATTTCGTAGGATAATTAGCCAATTTAGCCTTTCTTGGATGAGTCTAAGCTACGTAGAAGAAGAGATAGAGAAGAAGAAGTAAAAGAAGGAGGAGGAGGAGGAGGAGGAGAAGATGAAGGAAGAGGAGAAGAAGAAGAAAAGAAGAAGGACAAGGAGAAGGATTAGGAGAAGGAGAAGGAGGAAGAAGGAGGAAGAAGAAGGAGAAGGAGGAGCTCCTTCTCCTTCTTCTCCTTCTTCTTCTCCTCCTCGCTCTCCTCCTTCTTCTTCTTCTCATTTTTCCTCTTCCTTCCTTTCATTTTTCCTCTTTTTCTCTTCTTGTCCCCTTCTTCGGGCTAAATTGGCTAAGAATGCCTTTTTGTAGCTAATTATGTCATTTCGAGGATAATTAGCTAAGTATAGGTCATTTTTTATTAAATAGGCCATTTTGGAGCTAACTAAGCTAATTATGTCATTTCGTAGGATAATTAGCCAATTTAGCCTTTCTTGGATGAGTCTAAGCTACGTAGAAGAAGAGATAGAGAACAAGAAGTAAAAGAAGGAGGAGGAGGAGGAGGAGGAGGAGGAGGAGAAGAAGGAAGAGGAGAAGAAGAAGAAAAGAAGAAGGAGAAGGAGAAGAAGAAGGAGAAGGAGAAGGAGGAAGAAGGAGGAAGAAGAAGGAGAAGGAGGAGCTCCTTCTCCTTCTCCTCCTTCTTCTCCTTCTTCTTCTCCTCCTCCCTCTCATCCTTCTTCTTCTTCTCATTTTTCCTCTTCCTTCCTTTAATTTTTCCTCCTTTTCTCTTCTTGTCCCCTTCTTCGGGCTAAATTGGCTAAGAATGCCTTTTTGGAGCTAATTATGTCATTTCGAGGATAATTAGCTAAGTATAGGTCATTTTTTATTAAATAGGCCATTTTGGAGCTAACTAAGCTAATTATGTCATTTCGTAGGATAATTGGCCAATTTAGCCTTTCTTGGATGAGTCTAAGCTACATAGAAGAAGAGATAGAGAAGAAGAAGTAAAAGAAGCAGGAGGAGGAGGAGGAGGAGGAGGAGAAGAAGAAGGAAGAGGAGAAGAAGAAGAAAAGAAGAAGGAGAAGGAGAAGAAGAAGGAAAAGGAGAAGGAGGAGCTCCTTCTCCTTCTTCTCCTTCTTCTTCTCCTCCTCGCTCTCCTCCTTCTTCTTCTTCTCATTTTTCCTCTTCCTTCCTTTCATTTTTCCTCTTTTTCTCTTCTTGTCACCTTCTTCGGGCTAAATTGGCTAAGAATGCCTTTTTGGAGCTAATTATGTCATTTCGAGGATAATTAGCTAAGTATAGGTCATTTTTTATTAAATAGGCCATTTTGGAGCTAACTAAGCTAATTATGTCATTTCGTAGGATAATTAGCCAATTTAGCCTTTCTTGGATGAGTCTAAGCTACGTAGAAGAAGAGATAGAGAAGAAGAAGTAAAAGAAGGAGGAGGAGGAGGAGGAGGAGGAGGAGAAGAAGAAGAAAGAGGAGAAGAAGAAAAGAAGAAGGAGAAGGAGAAGAAGAAGGAGAAGGAGAAGGAGGAAGAAGGAGGAAGAAGAAGGAGAAGGAGGAGCTCCTTCTCCTTCTTCTCCTTCTTCTTCTCCTCCTCCCTCTCCTCCTTCTTCTTCTTCTCATTTTTCCTCTTCCTTCCTTCCATTTTTCCTCTTTTTCTCTTCTTGTCCCCTTCTTCGGGCTAAATTGGCTAAGAATGTCTTTTTGGAGCTAATTATGTCATTTCGAGGATAATTAGCTAAGTATAGGTCATTTTTTATTAAATAGGCCATTTTGGAGCTAACTAAGCTAATTATGTCATTTCGTAGGATAATTAGCCAATTTAGCCTTTCTTGGATGAGTCTAAGCTACGTAGAAGAAGAGATAGAGATGAAGAAGTAAAAGAAGGAGGAGGAGGAGGAGGAGGAGGAGAAGATGAAGGCAGAGGAGAAGAAGAAGAAAAGAAGAAGGACAAGGAGAAGGATTAGGAGAAGGAGAAGGAGGAAGAAGGAGGAAGAAGAAGGAGAAGGAGGAGCTCCTTCTCGTTCTTCTCCTTCTTCTTCTCCTCCTCGCTCTCCTCCTTCTTCTTCTTCTCATTTTTCCTCTTCTTTCCTTTCATTTTTCCTCTTTTTCTCTTCTTGTCACCTTCTTCGGGCTAAATTGGCTAAGAATGCCTTTTTGGAGCTAATTATGTCATTTCGAGGATAATTAGCTAAGTATAGGTCATTTTTTATTAAATAGGCCATTTTGGAGCTAACTAAGCTAATTATGTCATTTCGTAGGATAATTAGCCAATTTAGCCTTTCTTGGATGAGTCTAAGCTACGTAGAAGAAGAGATAGGGAAGAAGAAGTAAAAGAAGGAGGAGGAGGAGGAGAAGAAGAAGAAAGAGGAGAAGAAGAAAAGAAGAAGGAGAAGGAGAAGAAGAAGGAGAAGGAGAAGGAGGAAGAAGGAGGAAGAAGAAGGAGAAGGAGGAGCTCCTTCTCCTTCTTCTCCTTCTTCTTCTCCTCCTCGCTCTCCTCCTTCTTCTTCTTCTCATTTTTCCTCTTCCTTCCTTTCATTTTTCCTCTTTTTCTCTTCTTGTCCCCTTCTTCGGGCTAAATTGGCTAAGAATGCCTTTTTGGAGCTAATTTTGTCATTTCGAGGATAATTAGCTAAGTATAGGTCATTTTTTATTAAATAGGCCATTTTGGATTTAACTAAGCTAATTATGTCATTTCGTAGGATAATTAGCCAATTTAGCCTTTCTTGGATGAGTCTAAGCTACGTAGAAGAAGAGATAGAGAAGAAGAAGTAAAAGAAGGAGGAGGAGGAGGAGGAGGAGGATGAGAAGAAGAAGGAAGAGGAGAACAAGAAAAGAAGAAGGAGAAGAAGAAGAAGGAGGAGAAGGAGAAGGAGGACGAAGGAGGAAGAAGAAGGAGAAGGAGGAGCTCCTTCTCCTTCTTCTCCTTCTTCTTCTGCTCCTCCCTCTCCTCCTTCTTCTTCTTCTCATTTTTCCTCTTCCTTCCTTTCATTTTTCCTCTTTTTCTCTTCTTGTCCCCTTCTTCGGGCTAAATTGGCTAAGAATGCCTTTTTGGAGCTAATTATGTCATTTTGAGGATAATTAGCTAAGTATAGGTCATTTTTTATTAAATAGGCCATTTTGGAGCTAACTAAGCTAATTATGTCATTTCGTAGGATAATTAGCCAATTTAGCCTTTCTTGGATGAGTCTAAGCTACGTAGAAGAAGAGATAGAGAAGAAGAAGTAAAAGAAGGAGGAGGAGGAGGAGGAGGAGAAGATGAAGGAAGAGGAGAAGAAGAAGAAAAGAAGAAGGACAAGGAGAAGGATTAGGAGAAGGAGAAGGAGGAAGAAGGAGGAAGAAGAAGGAGAAGGAGGAGCTCCTTCTCCTTCTTCTCCTTCTTCTTCTCCTCCTCGCTCTCCTCCTTCTTCTTCTTCTCATTTTTCCTCTTCCTTCCTTTCATTTTTCCTCTTTTTCTCTTCTTGTCCCCTTCTTCGGGCTAAATTGGCTAAGAATGCCCTTTTGTAGCTAATTATGTCATTTCGAGGATAATTAGCTAAGTATAGGTCATTTTTTATTAAATAGGCCATTTTGGAGCTAACTAAGCTAATTATGTCATTTCGTAGGATAATTAGCCAATTTAGCATTTCTTGGATGAGTCTAAGCTACGTAGAAGAAGAGATAGAGAAGAAGATGTAAAAGAAGGAGGAGGAGGAGGAGGAGGAGGAGGAGGAGGAGAAGAAGGAAGAGGAGAAGAAGAAGAAAAGAAGAAGGAGAAGGAGAAGAAGAAGGAGAAGGAGAAGGAGGAAGAAGGAGGAAGAAGAAGGAGAAGGAGGAGCTCCTTCTCCTTCTCCTCCTTCTTCTCCTTCTTCTTCTCCTCCTCCCTCTCATCCTTCTTCTTCTTCTCATTTTTCCTCTTCCTTCCTTTAATTTTTCCTCCTTTTCTCTTCTTGTCCCCTTCTTCGGGCTAAATTGGCTAAGAATGCCTTTTTGGAGCTAATTATGTCATTTCGAGGATAATTAGCTAAGTATAGGTCATTTTTTATTAAATAGGCCATTTTGGAGCTAACTAAGCTAATTATGTCATTTCGTAGGATAATTGGCCAATTTAGCCTTTCTTGGATGAGTCTAAGCTACGTAGAAGAAGAGATAGAGAAGAAGAAGTAAAAGAAGGAGGAGGAGGAGGAGGAGGAGGAGAAGAAGAAGGAAGAGGAGAAGAAGAAGAAAAGAAGAAGGAGAAGGAGAAGAAGAAGGAAAAGGAGAAGGAGGAAGAAGGAGGAAGAAGAAGGAGAAGGAGGAGCTCCTTCTCCTTCTCCTTCTTATTCTCCTCCTCGCTCTCCTCCTTCTTCTTCTTCTCATTTTTCCTCTTCCTTCCTTTCATTTTTCCTCTTTTTCTCTTCTTGTCCCCTTCTTCGGGCTAAATTGGCTAAGAATGCCTTTTTGGAGCTAATTTTGTCATTTCGAGGATAATTAGCTAAGTATAGGTCATTTTTTATTAAATAGGCCATTTTGGAGCTAACTAAGCTAATTATGTCATTTCGTAGGATAATTAGCCAATTTAGCCTTTCTTGGATGAGTCTAAGCTACGTAGAAGAAGAGATAGAGAAGAAGAAGTAAAAGAAGGAGGAGGAGGAGGAGGAGGAGGAGGAGAAGAAGAAGGAAGAGGAGAAGAAGAAAAGAAGAAGGAGAAGAAGAAGAAGAAGGAGAAGGAGAAGGAGGACGAAGGAGGAAGAAGAAGGAGAAGGAGGAGCTCCTTCTCCTTCTTCTCCTTCTTCTTCTGCTCCTCCCTCTCCTCCTTCTTCTTCTTCTCATTTTTCCTCTTCCTTCCTTTCATTTTTCCTCTTTTTCTCTTCTTGTCCCCTTCTTCGGGCTAAATTGGCTAAGAATGCCTTTTTGGAGCTAATTATGTCATTTTGAGGATAATTAGCTAAGTATAGGTCATTTTTTATTAAATAGGCCATTTTGGAGCTAACTAAGCTAATTATGTCATTTCGTAGGATAATTAGCCAATTTAGCCTTTCTTGGATGAGTCTAAGCTACGTAGAAGAAGAGATAGAGAAGAAGAAGTAAAAGAAGGAGGAGGAGGAGGAGGAGGAGAAGATGAAGGAAGAGGAGAAGAAGAAGAAAAGAAGAAGGACAAGGAGAAGGATTAGGAGAAGGAGAAGGAGGAAGAAGGAGGAAGAAGAAGGAGAAGGAGGAGCTCCTTCTCCTTCTTCTCCTTCTTCTTCTCCTCCTCGCTCTCCTCCTTCTTCTTCTTCTCATTTTTCCTCTTCCTTCCTTTCATTTTTCCTCTTTTTCTCTTCTTGTCCCCTTCTTCGGGCTAAATTGGCTAAGAATGCCTTTTTGTAGCTAATTATGTCATTTCGAGGATAATTAGCTAAGTATAGGTCATTTTTTATTAAATAGGCCATTTTGGAGCTAACTAAGCTAATTATGTCATTTCGTAGGATAATTAGCCAATTTAGCCTTTCTTGGATGAGTCTAAGCTACGTAGAAGAAGAGATAGAGAATAAGAAGTAAAAGAAGGAGGAGGAGGAGGAGGAGGAGGAGGAGAAGAAGAAGAAAGAGGAGAAGAAGAAAAGAAGAAGGAGAAGGAGAAGAAGAAGGAGAAGGAGAAGGAGGAAGAAGGAGGAAGAAGAAGGAGAAGGAGGAGCTCCTTCTCCTTCTCCTCCTTCTTCTCCTTCTTCTTCTCCTCCTCCCTCTCATCCTTCTTCTTCTTCTCATTTTTCCTCTTCCTTCCTTTAATTTTTCCTCCTTTTCTCTTCTTGTCCCCTTCTTCGGGCTAAATTGGCTAAGAATGCCTTTTTGGAGCTAATTATGTCATTTCGAGGATAATTAGCTAAGTATAGGTCATTTTTTATTAAATAGGCCATTTTGGAGCTAACTAAGCTAATTATGTCATTTCGTAGGATAATTGGCCAATTTAGCCTTTCTTGGATGAGTCTAAGCTACGTAGAAGAAGAGATAGAGAAGAAGAAGTAAAAGAAGGAGGAGGAGGAGGAGGAGGAGGAGAAGAAGAAGGAAGAGGAGAAGAAGAAGAAAAGAAGAAGGAGAAGGAGAAGAAGAAGGAAAAGGAGAAGGAGGAAGAAGGAGGAAGAAGAAGGAGAAGGAGGAGCTCCTTCTCCTTCTTCTCCTTCTTATTCTCCTCCTCGCTCTCCTCCTTCTTCTTCTTCTCATTTTTCCTCTTCCTTCCTTTCATTTTTCCTCTTTTTCTCTTCTTGTCCCCTTCTTCGGGCTAAATTGGCTAAGAATGCCTTTTTGGAGCTAATTTTGTCATTTCGAGAATAATTAGCTAAGTATAGGTCATTTTTTTATTAAATAGGCCATTTTGGAGCAAACTAAGCTAATTATGTCATTTCGTAGGATAATTAGCCAATTTAGCCTTTCTTGGATGAGTCTAAGCTACGTAGAAGAAGAGATAGAGAAGAAGAAGTAAAAGAAGGAGGAGGAGGAGGAGGAGGAGGAGGAGAAGAAGAAGGAAGAGGAGAAGAAGAAAAGAAGAAGGAGAAGAAGAAGAAGAAGGAGAAGGAGAAGGAGGACGAAGGAGGAAGAAGAAGGAGAAGGAGGAGCTCCTTCTCCTTCTTCTCCTTCTTCTTCTGCTCCTCCCTCTCCTCCTTCTTCTTCTTCTCATTTTTCCTCTTCCTTCCTTTCATTTTTCCTCTTTTTCTCTTCTTGTCCCCTTCTTCGGGCTAAATTGGCTAAGAATGCCTTTTTGGAGCTAATTATGTCATTTTGAGGATAATTAGCTAAGTATAGGTCATTTTTTATTAAATAGGCCATTTTGGAGCTAACTAAGCTAATTATGTCATTTCGTAGGATAATTAGCCAATTTAGCCTTTCTTGGATGAGTCTAAGCTACGTAGAAGAAGAGATAGAGAAGAAGAAGTAAAAGAAGGAGGAGGAGGAGGAGGAGGAGAAGATGAAGGAAGAGGAGAAGAAGAAGAAAAGCAGAAGGACAAGGAGAAGGATTAGGAGAAGGAGAAGGAGGAAGAAGGAGGAAGAAGAAGGAGAAGGAGGAGCTCCTTCTCCTTCTTCTCCTTCTTCTTCTCCTCCTCGCTCTCCTCCTTCTTCTTCTTCTCATTTTTCCTCTTCCTTCCTTTCATTTTTCCTCTTTTTCTCTTCTTGTCCCCTTCTTCGGGCTAAATTGGCTAAGAATGCCTTTTTGTAGCTAATTATGTCATTTCGAGGATAATTAGCTAAGTATAGGTCATTTTTTATTAAATAGGCCATTTTGGAGCTAACTAAGCTAATTATGTCATTTCGTAGGATAATTAGCCAATTTAGCCTTTCTTGGATGAGTCTAAGCTACGTAGAAGAAGAGATAGAGAACAAGAAGTAAAAGAAGGAGGAGGAGGAGGAGAAGAAGGAAGAGGAGAAGAAGAAGAAAAGAAGAAGGAGAAGGAGAAGAAGAAGGAGAAGGAGAAGGAGGAAGAAGGAGGAAGAAGAAGGAGAAGGAGGAGCTCCTTCTCCTTGTCCTCCTTCTTCTCCTTCTTCTTCTCCTCCTCCCTCTCATCCTTCTTCTTCTTCTTCTCATTTTTCCTCTTCCTTCCTTTAATTTTTCCTCCTTTTCTCTTCTTGTCCCCTTCTTCGGGCTAAATTGGCTAAGAATGCCTTTTTGGAGCTAATTATGTCATTTCGAGGATAATTAGCTAAGTATAGGTCATTTTTTATTAAATAGGCCATTTTGGAGCTAACTAAGCTAATTATGTCATTTCGTAGGATAATTGGCCAATTTAGCCTTTCTTGGATGAGTCTAAGCTACGTAGAAGAAGAGATAGAGAAGAAGAAGTAAAAGAAGGAGGAGGAGGAGGAGGAGGAGGAGAAGAAGAAGGAAGAGGAGAAGAAGAAGAAAAGAAGAAGGAGAAGGAGAAGAAGAAGGAAAAGGAGAAGGAGGAGCTCCTTCTCCTTCTTCTCCTTCTTCTTCTCCTCCTCGCTCTCCTCCTTCTTCTTCTTCTCATTTTTCCTCTTCCTTCCTTTCATTTTTCCTCTTTTTCTCTTCTTGTCCCCTTCTTCGGGCTAACTTGGCTAAGAATGCCTTTTTGGAGCTAATTATGTCATTTCAAGGATAATTAGCTAAGTATAGGTCATTTTTTATTAAATAGGCCATTTTGGAGCTAACTAAGCTAATTATGTCATTTCGTAGGATAATTAGCCAATTTAGCCATTCTTGGATGAGTCTAAGCTACGTAGAAGAAGAGATAGAGAAGAAGAAGTAAAAGAAGGAGGAGGAGGAGGAGGAGGAGGAGAAGAAGAAGAAAGAGGAGAAGAAGAAAAGAAGAAGGAGAAGGAGAAGAAGAAGGAGAAGGAGAAGGAGGAAGAAGGAGGAAGAAGAAGGAGAAGGAGGAGCTCCTTCTCCTTCTTCTCCTTCTTCTTCTCCTCCTCCCTCTCCTCCTTCTTCTTCTTCTCATTTTTCCTCTTCCTTCCTTTCATTTTTCCTCTTTTTCTCTTCTTGTCCCCTTCTTCGGGCTAAATTGGCTAAGAATGCCTTTTTGGAGCTAATTATGTCATTTCGAGGATAATTAGCTAAGTATAGGTCATTTTTTATTAAATAGGCCATTTTGGAGCTAACTAAGCTAATTATGTCATTTCGTAGGATAATTAGCCAATTTAGCCTTTCTTGGATGAGTCTAAGCTACGTAGAAGAAGAGATAGAGATGAAGAAGTAAAAGAAGGAGGAGGAGGAGGAGGAGGAGAAGATGAAGGCAGAGGAGAAGAAGAAGAAAAGAAGAAGGACAAGGAGAAGGATTAGGAGAAGGAGAAGGAGGAAGAAGGAGGAAGAAGAAGGAGAAGGAGGAGCTCCTTCTCGTTCTTCTCCTTCTTCTTCTCCTCCTCGCTCTCCTCCTTCTTCTTCTTCTCATTTTTCCTCTTCTTTCCTTTCATTTTTCCTCTTTTTCTCTTCTTGTCACCTTCTTCGGGCTAAATTGGCTAAGAATGCCTTTTTGGAGCTAATTATGTCATTTCGAGGATAATTAGCTAAGTATAGGTCATTTTTTATTAAATAGGCCATTTTGGAGCTAACTAAGCTAATTATGTCATTTCGTAGGATAATTAGCCAATTTAGCCTTTCTT
>NC_058522.1:203403985-203461485 GCF_904849725.1 Hordeum vulgare subsp. vulgare | reverse complement strand
TTCGGGCTAAATTGGCTAAGAATGCCTTTTTGGAGCTAATTATATCATTTCGAGGATAATTAGCTAAGTATAGGTCATTTTTTATTAAATAGGCCATTTTGGAGCTAACTAAGCTAATTATGTCATTTCGTAGGATAATTGGCCAATTTAGCCTTTCTTGGATGAGTCTAAGCTACGTAGAAGAAGAGATAGAGAAGAAGAAGTAAAAGAAGGAGGAGGAGGAGGAGGAGGAGGAGAAGAAGAAGGAAGAGGAGAAGAAGAAGAAAACAAGAAGGAGAAGGAGAAGAAGAAGGAAAAGGAGAAGGAGGAGCTCCTTCTCCTTCTTCTCCTTCTTCTTCTCCTCCTCGCTCTCCTCCTTCTTCTTCTTCTCATTTTTCCTCTTCCTTCCTTTCATTTTTCCTCTTTTTCTCTTCTTGTCCCCTTCTTCGGGCTAACTTGGCTAAGAATGCCTTTTTGGAGCTAATTATGTCATTTCGAGGATAATTAGCTAAGTATAGGTCATTTTTTATTAAATAGGCCATTTTGGAGCTAACTAAGCTAATTATGTCATTTCGTAGGATAATTAGCCAATTTAGCCTTTCTTGGATGAGTCTAAGCTACGTAGAAGAAGAGATAGAGATGAAGAAGTAAAAGAAGGAGGAGGAGGAGGAGGAGGAGAAGATGAAGGCAGAGGAGAAGAAGAAAAGAAGAAGGACAAGGAGAAGGATTAGGAGAACGAGAAGGAGGAAGAAGGAGGAAGAAGAAGGAGAAGGAGGAGCTCCTTCTCGTTCTTCTCCTTCTTCTTCTCCTCCTCGCTCTCCTCCTTCTTCTTCTCATTTTTCCTCTTCTTTCCTTTCATTTTTCCTCTTTTTCTCTTCTTGTCACCTTCTTCGGGCTAAATTGGCTAAGAATGCCTTTTTGGAGCTAATTATGTCATTTCGAGGATAATTAGCTAAGTATAGGTCATTTTTTATTAAATAGGCCATTTTGGAGCTAACTAAGCTAATTATGTCATTTCGTAGGATAATTAGCCAATTTAGCCTTTCTTGGATGAGTCTAAGCTACGTAGAAGAAGAGATAGAGAAGAAGAAGTAAAAGAAGGAGGAGGAGGAGGAGGAGGAGGAGGAGAAGAAGAAGAAAGAGGAGAAGAAGAAAAGAAGAAGGAGAAGGAGAAGAAGAAGGAGAAGGAGAAGGAGGAAGAAGGAGGAAGAAGAAGGAGAAGGAGGAGCTCCTTCTCCTTCTTCTCCTTCTTCTTCTCCTCCTCCCTCTCCTCCTTCTTCTTCTTCTCATTTTTCCTCTTCCTTCCTTTCATTTTTCCTCTTTTTCTCTTCTTGTCCCCTTCTTCGGGCTAAATTGGCTAAGAATGCCTTTTTGGAGCTAATTATGTCATTTTGAGGATAATTAGCTAAGTATAGGTCATTTTTTATTAAATAGGCCATTTTGGAGCTAACTAAGCTAATTATGTCATTTCGTAGGATAATTAGCCAATTTAGCCTTTCTTGGATGAGTCTAAGCTACGTAGAAGAAGAGATAGAGAAGAAGAAGTAAAAGAAGGAGGAGGAGGAGGAGGAGGAGAAGATGAAGGAAGAGGAGAAGAAGAAGAAAAGAAGAAGGACAAGGAGAAGGATTAGGAGAAGGAGAAGGAGGAAGAAGGAGGAAGAAGAAGGAGAAGGAGGAGCTCCTTCTCCTTCTTCTCCTTCTTCTCCTTCTTCTTCTTCTCCTCGCTCTCCTCCTTCTTCTTCTTCTCATTTTTCCTCTTCCTTCCTTTCATTTTTCCTCTTTTTCTCTTCTTGTCCCCTTCTTCGGGCTGAATTGGCTAAGAATGCCTTTTTGGAGCTAATTATGTCATTTCGAGGATAATTAGCTAAGTATAGGTCATTTTTTATTAAATAGGCCATTTTGGAGCTAACTAAGCTAATTATGTCATTTCGTGGGATAATTAGCCAATTTAGCCTTTCTTGGATGAGTCTAAGCTACGTAGAAGAAGAGATAGAGATGAAGAAGTAAAAGAAGGAGGAGGAGGAGGAGGAGGAGAAGATGAAGGAAGAGGAGAAGAAGAAGAAAAGAAGAAGGACAAGGAGAAGGATTAGGAGAAGGAGAAGGAGGAAGAAGGAGGAAGAAGGAGAAGGAGGAGCTCCTTCTCGTTCTTCTCCTTCTTCTTCTCCTCCGCGCTCTCCTCCTTCTTCTTCTTCTCATTTTTCCTCTTCTTTCCTTTCATTTTTCCTCTTTTTCTCTGCTTGTCCCCTTCTTCGGGCTAAATTGGCTAAGAATGCCTTTTTGGAGCTAATTATGTCATTTCGAGGATAATTAGCTAAGTATAGGTCATTTTTTATTAAATAGGCCCTTTTGGAGCTAACTAAGCTAATTATGTCATTTTGTAGGATAATTAGCCAATTTAGCCTTTCTTGGATGAGTCTAAGCTACGTAGAAGAAGAGATAGAGAAGAAGAAGTAAAAGAAGGAGGAGGAGGAGGAGGAGGAGGAGGAGAAAAAGGAAGAGGAGAAGAAGAAGAAAAGAAGAAGGAGAAGAAGAAGAAGAAGGAGAAGGAGAAGGAGGAAGAAGGAGGAAGAAGAAGGAGAAGGAGGAGCTCCTTCTCCTTCTCCTTCTTCTCCTCCTCCCTCTCCTCCTTCTTCTTCTTCTCATTTTTCCTCTTCCTTCCTTTAATTTTTCCTCCTTTTCTCTTCTTGTCCCCTTCTTCGGGCTAAATTGGCTAAGAATGCCTTTTTGGAGCTAATTATGTCATTTCGAGGATAATTAGCTAAGTATAGGTCATTTTTTATTAAATGGGCCATTTTGGAGCTAACTAAGCTAATTATGTCATTTTGTAGGATAATTAGCCAATTTAGCCTTTCTTGGATGAGTCTAAGCTACGTAGAAGAAGAGATAGAGAAGAAGAAGTAAAAGAAGGAGGGGGAGGAGGAGGAGGAGGAGAAGAAGGAAGAGGAGAAGAAGAAGAAAAGAAGAAGGAGAAGGAGAAGAAGAAGGAGAAGGAGGAGGAAGAAGGAGGAAGAAGAAGGAGAAGGAGGAGCTCCTTCTCCTTCTCCTCCTTCTTCTCCTCCTCCCTCTCCTCCTTCTTCTTCTTCTCATTTTTCCTCTTCCTTCCTTTAATTTTTCCTCCTTTTCTCTGCTTGTCCCCTTCTTCGGGCTAAATTGGCTAAGAATGCCTTTTTGGAGCTAATTATGTCATTTCGAGGATAATTAGCTAAGTATAGGTCATTTTTTATTAAATAGGCCATTTTGGAGCTAACTAAGCTAATTATGTCATTTCGTAGGATAATTAGCCAATTTAGCCTTTCTTGGATGAGTCTAAGCTACGTAGGAAAAGAGATAGAGAAGAAGAAGTAAAAGAAGGAGGAGGAGGAGGAGGAGGAGGAGAAGAAGAAGGAAGAGGAGAAGAAGAAGAAAAGAAGAAGGAGAAGGAGAAGAAGAAGGAGAAGGAGAAGGAGGAAGAAGGAGGAAGAAGAAGGAGAAGGAGGAGCTCCTTCTCCTTCTTCTCCTTCTGCTTCTCCTCCTCCCTCTCCTCCTTCTTCTTCTTCTCATTTTTCCTCTTCCTTTAATTTTTCCTCTTTTTCTCTTCTTGTCTCCTTCTTCGGGCTAAATTGGCTAAGAATGCCTTTTTGGAGCTAATTATGTCATTTCGAGGATAATTAGCTAAGTATAGGTCATTTTTTATTAAATAGGCCATTTTGGAGCTAACTAAGCTAATTATGTCATTTCGAAGGATAATTAGCCAATTTAGCCTTTCTTGGATGAGTCTAAGCTACGTAGAAGAAGAGATAGAGAAGAAGAAGTAAAAGAAGGAGGAGGAGGAGGAGAAGAAGAAGGAAGAGGAGAAGAAGAAAAGAAGAAGAAGGAGAAGGAGGAGCTCCTTCTCCTTCTCCTCCTTCTTCTCCTTCTCCTCCCTCTCCTCCTTCTTCTTCTTCTCATTTTTCCTCTTCCTTCCTTTCATTTTTCCTCTTTTTCTCTTCTTGTCCCCTTCTTCGGGCTAAATTGGCTAAGAATGCCTTTTTGGAGCTAATTATATCATTTCGAGGATAATTAGCTAAGTATAGGTCATTTTTTATTAAATAGGCCATTTTGGAGCTAACTAAGCTAATTATGTCATTTCGTAGGATAATTGGCCAATTTAGCCTTTCTTGGATGAGTCTAAGCTACGTAGAAGAAGAGATAGAGAAGAAGAAGTAAAAGAAGGAGGAGGAGGAGGAGGAGGAGGAGGAGAAGAAGAAGGAAGAGGAGAAGAAGAAGAAAAGAAGAAGGAGAAGGAGAAGAAGAAGGAAAAGGAGAAGGAGGAAGAAGCAGGAAGAAGAAGGAGAAGGAGGATCTCCTTCTCCTTCTTCTCCTTCTTCTTCTCCTCCTCGCTCTCCTCCTTCTTCTTCTTCTCATTTTTCCTCTTCCTTCCTTTCATTTTTCCTCTTTTTCTCTTCTTGTCCCCTTCTTCGGGCTAACTTGGCTAAGAATGCCTTTTTGGAGCTAATTATGTCATTTCGAGGATAATTAGCTAAGGATAGGTCATTTTTTATTAAATAGGCCATTTTGGAGCTAACTAAGCTAATTATGTCATTTCGTAGGATAATTAGCCAATTTAGCCTTTCTTGGATGAGTCTAAGCTACGTAGAAGAAGAGATAGAGAAGAAGAAGTCAAAGAAGGAGGAGGAGGAGGAGGAGGAGGAGGAGAAGAAGAAGGAAGAGGAGAAGAAGAAAAGAAGAAGGAGAAGGAGAAGAAGAAGGAGAAGGAGAAGGAGGAAGAAGGAGGAAGAAGAAGGAGAAGGAGGAGCTCCTTCTCCTTCTTCTCCTTCTTCTTCTCCTCCTCCCTCTCCTCCTTCTTCTTCTTCTCATTTTTCCTCTTCCTTCCTTTCATTTTTCCTCTTTTTCTCTTCTTGTCCCCTTCTTCGGGCTAAATTGGCTAAGAATGCCTTTTTGGAGCTAATTATGTCATTTCGAGGATAATTAGCTAAGTATAGGTCATTTTTTATTAAATAGGCCATTTTGGAGCTAACTAAGCTAATTATGTCATTTCGTGGGATAATTAGCCAATTTAGCCTTTCTTGGATGAGTCTAAGCTACGTAGAAGAAGAGATAGAGATGAAGAAGTAAAAGAAGGAGGAGGAGGAGGAGGAGAAGATGAAGGCAGAGGAGAAGAAGAAGAAAAGAAGAAGGACAAGGAGAAGGATTAGGAGAAGGAGAAGGAGGAAGAAGGAGGAAGAAGAAGGAGAAGGAGGAGCTCCTTCTCGTTCTTCTCCTTCTTCTTCTCCTCCTCGCTCTCCTCCTTCTTCTTCTTCTCATTTTTCCTCTTCTTTCCTTTCATTTTTCCTCTTTTTCTCTGCTTGTCCCCTTCTTCGGGCTAAATTGGCTAAGAATGCCTTTTTCGAGCTAATTATGTCATTTCGAGGATAATTAGCTAAGTATAGGTCATTCTTTATTAAATAGGCCCTTTTGGAGCTAACTAAGCTAATTATGTCATTTTGTAGGATAATTAGCCAATTTAGCCTTTCTTGGATGAGTCTAAGCTACGTAGAAGAAGAGATAGAGAAGAAGAAGTAAAAGAAGGAGGAGGAGGAGGAGGAGGAGGAGGAGAAAAAGGAAGAGGAGAAGAAGAAGAAAAGAAGAAGGAGAAGAAGAAGAAGAAGGAGAAGGAGAAGGAGGAAGAAGGAGGAAGAAGAAGGAGAAGGAGGAGCTCCTTCTCCTTCTCCTTCTTCTCCACCTCCCTCTCCTCCTTCTTCTTCTTCTCATTTTTCCTCTTCCTTCCTTTAATTTTTCCTCCTTTTCTCTTCTTGTCCCCTTCTTCGGGCTAAATTGGCTAAGAATGCCTTTTTGGACCTAATTATGTCATTTCGAGGATAATTAGCTAAGTATAGGTCATTTTTTATTAAATGGGCCATTTTGGAGCTAACTAAGCTAATTATGTCATTTTGTAGGATAATTAGCCAATTTAGCCTTTCTTGGATGAGTCTAAGCTACGTAGAAGAAGAGATAGAGAAGAAGAAGTAAAAGAAGGAGGGGGAGGAGGAGGAGGAGGAGGAGAAGAAGGAAGAGGAGAAGAAGAAGAAAAGAAGAAGGAGAAGGAGAAGAAGAAGGAGAAGGAGGAGGAAGAAGGAGGAAGAAGAAGGAGAAGGAGGAGCTCCTTCTCCTTCTCCTCCTTCTTCTCCTCCTCCCTCTCCTCCTTCTTCTTCTTCTCATTTTTCCTCTTCCTTCCTTTAATTTTTCCTCCTTTTCTCTGCTTGTCCCCTTCTTCGGGCTAAATTGGCTAAGAATGCCTTTTTGGAGCTAATTATGTCATTTCGAGGATAATTAGCTAAGTATAGGTCATTTTTTATTAAATAGGCCATTTTGGAGCTAACTAAGCTAATTATGTCATTTCGTAGGATAATTAGCCAATTTAGCCTTTCTTGGATGAGTCTAAGCTACGTAGGAAAAGAGATAGAGAAGAAGAAGTAAAAGAAGGAGGGGGAGGAGGAGGAGGAGGAGAAGAAGAAGGAAGAGGAGAAGAAGAAGAAAAGAAGAAGGAGAAGGAGAAGAAGAAGGAGAAGGAGAAGGAGGAAGAAGGAGGAAGAAGAAGGAGAAGGAGGAGCTCCTTCTCCTTCTTCTCCTTCTGCTTCTCCTCCTCCCTCTCCTCCTTCTTCTTCTTCTCATTTTTCCTCTTCCTTTAATTTTTCCTCTTTTTCTCTTCTTGTCTCCTTCTTCGGGCTAAATTGGCTAAGAATGCCTTTTTGGAGCTAATTATGTCATTTCGAGGATAATTAGCTAAGTATAGGTCATTTTTTATTAAATAGGCCATTTTGGAGCTAACTAAGCTAATTATGTCATTTCGAAGGATAATTAGCCAATTTAGCCTTTCTTGGATGAGTCTAAGCTACGTAGAAGAAGAGATAGAGAAGAAGAAGTAAAAGAAGGAGGAGGAGGAGGAGAAGAAGAAGGAAGAGGAGAAGAAGAAAAGAAGAAGAAGGAGAAGGAGGAGCTCCTTCTCCTTCTCCTCCTTCTTCTCCTTCTCCTCCCTCTCCTCCTTCTTCTTCTTCTCATTTTTCCTCTTCCTTCCTTTCATTTTTCCTCTTTTTCTCTTCTTGTCCCCTTCTTCGGGCTAAATTGGCTAAGAATGCCTTTTTGGAGCTAATTATATCATTTCGAGGATAATTAGCTAAGTATAGGTCATTTTTTATTAAATAGGCCATTTTGGAGCTAACTAAGCTAATTATGTCATTTCGTAGGATAATTGGCCAATTTAGCCTTTCTTGGATGAGTCTAAGCTACGTAGAAGAAGAGATAGAGAAGAAGAAGTAAAAGAAGGAGGAGGAGGAGGAGGAGGAGGAGGAGAAGAAGAAGGAAGAGGAGAAGAAGAAGAAAAGAAGAAGGAGAAGGAGAAGAAGAAGGAAAAGGAGAAGGAGGAAGAAGCAGGAAGAAGAAGGAGAAGGAGGATCTCCTTCTCCTTCTTCTCCTTCTTCTTCTCCTCCTCGCTCTCCTCCTTCTTCTTCTTCTCATTTTTCCTCTTCCTTCCTTTCATTTTTCCTCTTTTTCTCTTCTTGTCCCCTTCTTCGGGCTAACTTGGCTAAGAATGCCTTTTTGGAGCTAATTATGTCATTTCGAGGATAATTAGCTAAGGATAGGTCATTTTTTATTAAATAGGCCATTTTGGAGCTAACTAAGCTAATTATGTCATTTCGTAGGATAATTAGCCAATTTAGCCTTTCTTGGATGAGTCTAAGCTACGTAGAAGAAGAGATAGAGAAGAAGAAGTCAAAGAAGGAGGAGGAGGAGGAGGAGGAGGAGGAGAAGAAGAAGGAAGAGGAGAAGAAGAAAAGAAGAAGGAGAAGGAGAAGAAGAAGGAGAAGGAGAAGGAGGAAGAAGGAGGAAGAAGAAGGAGAAGGAGGAGCTCCTTCTCCTTCTTCTCCTTCTTCTTCTCCTCCTCCCTCTCCTCCTTCTTCTTCTTCTCATTTTTCCTCTTCCTTCCTTTCATTTTTCCTCTTTTTCTCTTCTTGTCCCCTTCTTCGGGCTAAATTGGCTAAGAATGCCTTTTTGGAGCTAATTATGTCATTTCGAGGATAATTAGCTAAGTATAGGTCATTTTTTATTAAATAGGCCATTTTGGAGCTAACTAAGCTAATTATGTCATTTCGTGGGATAATTAGCCAATTTAGCCTTTCTTGGATGAGTCTAAGCTACGTAGAAGAAGAGATAGAGATGAAGAAGTAAAAGAAGGAGGAGGAGGAGGAGGAGAAGATGAAGGCAGAGGAGAAGAAGAAGAAAAGAAGAAGGACAAGGAGAAGGATTAGGAGAAGGAGAAGGAGGAAGAAGGAGGAAGAAGAAGGAGAAGGAGGAGCTCCTTCTCGTTCTTCTCCTTCTTCTTCTCCTCCTCGCTCTCCTCCTTCTTCTTCTTCTCATTTTTCCTCTTCTTTCCTTTCATTTTTCCTCTTTTTCTCTGCTTGTCCCCTTCTTCGGGCTAAATTGGCTAAGAATGCCTTTTTCGAGCTAATTATGTCATTTCGAGGATAATTAGCTAAGTATAGGTCATTCTTTATTAAATAGGCCCTTTTGGAGCTAACTAAGCTAATTATGTCATTTTGTAGGATAATTAGCCAATTTAGCCTTTCTTGGATGAGTCTAAGCTACGTAGAAGAAGAGATAGAGAAGAAGAAGTAAAAGAAGGAGGAGGAGGAGGAGGAGGAGGAGGAGAAAAAGGAAGAGGAGAAGAAGAAGAAAAGAAGAAGGAGAAGAAGAAGAAGAAGGAGAAGGAGAAGGAGGAAGAAGGAGGAAGAAGAAGGAGAAGGAGGAGCTCCTTCTCCTTCTCCTTCTTCTCCACCTCCCTCTCCTCCTTCTTCTTCTTCTCATTTTTCCTCTTCCTTCCTTTAATTTTTCCTCCTTTTCTCTTCTTGTCCCCTTCTTCGGGCTAAATTGGCTAAGAATGCCTTTTTGGACCTAATTATGTCATTTCGAGGATAATTAGCTAAGTATAGGTCATTTTTTATTAAATGGGCCATTTTGGAGCTAACTAAGCTAATTATGTCATTTTGTAGGATAATTAGCCAATTTAGCCTTTCTTGGATGAGTCTAAGCTACGTAGAAGAAGAGATAGAGAAGAAGAAGTAAAAGAAGGAGGGGGAGGAGGAGGAGGAGGAGGAGAAGAAGGAAGAGGAGAAGAAGAAGAAAAGAAGAAGGAGAAGGAGAAGAAGAAGGAGAAGGAGGAGGAAGAAGGAGGAAGAAGAAGGAGAAGGAGGAGCTCCTTCTCCTTCTCCTCCTTCTTCTCCTCCTCCCTCTCCTCCTTCTTCTTCTTCTCATTTTTCCTCTTCCTTCCTTTAATTTTTCCTCCTTTTCTCTGCTTGTCCCCTTCTTCGGGCTAAATTGGCTAAGAATGCCTTTTTGGAGCTAATTATGTCATTTCGAGGATAATTAGCTAAGTATAGGTCATTTTTTATTAAATAGGCCATTTTGGAGCTAACTAAGCTAATTATGTCATTTCGTAGGATAATTAGCCAATTTAGCCTTTCTTGGATGAGTCTAAGCTACGTAGGAAAAGAGATAGAGAAGAAGAAGTAAAAGAAGGAGGGGGAGGAGGAGGAGGAGGAGAAGAAGAAGGAAGAGGAGAAGAAGAAGAAAAGAAGAAGGAGAAGGAGAAGAAGAAGGAGAAGGAGAAGGAGGAAGAAGGAGGAAGAAGAAGGAGAAGGAGGAGCTCCTTCTCCTTCTTCTCCTTCTGCTTCTCCTCCTCCCTCTCCTCCTTCTTCTTCTTCTCATTTTTCCTCTTCCTTTAATTTTTCCTCTTTTTCTCTTCTTGTCTCCTTCTTCGGGCTAAATTGGCTAAGAATGCCTTTTTGGAGCTAATTATGTCATTTCGAGGATAATTAGCTAAGTATAGGTCATTTTTTATTAAATAGGCCATTTTGGAGCTAACTAAGCTAATTATGTCATTTCGAAGGATAATTAGCCAATTTAGCCTTTCTTGGATGAGTCTAAGCTACGTAGAAGAAGAGATAGAGAAGAAGAAGTAAAAGAAGGAGGAGGAGGAGGAGAAGAAGAAGGAAGAGGAGAAGAAGAAAAGAAGAAGAAGGAGAAGGAGGAGCTCCTTCTCCTTCTCCTCCTTCTTCTCCTTCTCCTCCCTCTCCTCCTTCTTCTTCTTCTCATTTTTCCTCTTCCTTCCTTTCATTTTTCCTCTTTTTCTCTTCTTGTCCCCTTCTTCGGGCTAAATTGGCTAAGAATGCCTTTTTGGAGCTAATTATATCATTTCGAGGATAATTAGCTAAGTATAGGTCATTTTTTATTAAATAGGCCATTTTGGAGCTAACTAAGCTAATTATGTCATTTCGTAGGATAATTGGCCAATTTAGCCTTTCTTGGATGAGTCTAAGCTACGTAGAAGAAGAGATAGAGAAGAAGAAGTAAAAGAAGGAGGAGGAGGAGGAGGAGGAGGAGGAGAAGAAGAAGGAAGAGGAGAAGAAGAAGAAAAGAAGAAGGAGAAGGAGAAGAAGAAGGAAAAGGAGAAGGAGGAAGAAGCAGGAAGAAGAAGGAGAAGGAGGATCTCCTTCTCCTTCTTCTCCTTCTTCTTCTCCTCCTCGCTCTCCTCCTTCTTCTTCTTCTCATTTTTCCTCTTCCTTCCTTTCATTTTTCCTCTTTTTCTCTTCTTGTCCCCTTCTTCGGGCTAACTTGGCTAAGAATGCCTTTTTGGAGCTAATTATGTCATTTCGAGGATAATTAGCTAAGTATAGGTCATTTTTTATTAAACAGGCCATTTTGGAGCTAACTAAGCTAATTATGTCATTTCGTAGGATAATTAGCCAATTTTAGCTTTTCTTGGATGAGTCTAAGCTACGTAGAAGAAGAGATAGAGAAGAAGAAGTAAAAGAAGGAGGAGGAGGAGGAGGAGAAGATGAAGGCAGAGGAGAAGAAGAAGAAAAGAAGAAGGACAAGGAGAAGGATTAGGAGAAGGAGAAGGAGGAAGAAGGAGGAAGAAGAAGGAGAAGGAGGAGCTCCTTCTCGTTCTTCTCCTTGTTCTTCTCCTCCTCGCTCTCCTCCTTCTTCTTCTTCTAATTTTTCCTCTTCCTTCCTTTCATTTTTCCTCTTTTTCTCTTCTTGTCCCCTTCTTCGGGCTAAATTGGCTAAGAATGCCTTTTTCGAGCTAATTATGTCATTTCGAGGATAATTAGCTAAGTATAGGTCATTCTTTATTAAATAGGCCATTTTGGAGCTAACTAAGCTAATTATGTCATTTTGTAGGATAATTAGCCAATTTAGCCTTTCTTGGATGAGTCTAAGCTACGTAGAAGAAGAGATAGAGAAGAAGAAGTAAAAGAAGGAGGAGGAGGAGGAGGAGGAGGAGGAGAAGAAGGAAGAGGAGAAGAAGAAGAAAAGAAGAAGGAGAAGGAGAAGAAGAAGGAGAAGGAGAAGGAGGAAGAAGGAAGAAGAAGAAGGAGAAGGAGGAGAGAAGGAGGAAGAAGGAAGAAGAAGAAGGAGAAGGAGGAGCTCCTTCTCCTTCTCCTCCTTCTTCTCCTTCTTCTTCTCCTCCTCCCTCTCCTCCTTCTTCTTCTTCTCATTTTTCCTCTTCCTTCCTTTAATTTTTCCTCCTTTTCTCTTCTTGTCCCCTTCTTCGGGCTAAATTGGCTAAGAATGCCTTTTTGGAGCTAATTATGTCATTTCGAGGATAATTAGCTAAGTATAGGTCATTTTTTATTAAATAGGCCATTTTGGAGCTAACTAAGCTAATTATGTCATTTCGTAGGATAATTAGCCAATTTAGCCTTTCTTGGATGAGTCTAAGCTACGTAGAAAAAGAGATAGAGAAGAAGAAGTAAAAGAAGGAGGAGGAGGAGGAGGAGGAGGAGATGAAGAAGGAAGAGGAGAAGAAGAAGAAAAGAAGAAGGAGAAGGAGAAGAAGAAGGAGAAGGAGAAGGAGGAAGAAGGAGGAAGAAGAAGGAGAAGGAGGAGCTCCTTCTCCTTCTTCTCCTTCTGCTTCTCCTCCTCCCTCTCCTCCTTCTTCTTCTTCTCATTTTTCCTCTTCCTTCCTTTAATTTTTCCTCCTTTTCTCTTCTTGTCTCCTTCTTCGGGCTAAATTGGCTAAGAATGCCTTTTTGGAGCTAATTATGTCATTTTGAGGATAATTAGCTAAGTATAGGTGATTTTTTATTAAATAGGCCATTTTGGAGCTAACTAAGCTAATTATGTCATTTCGTAGGATAATTAGCCAATTTAACCTTTCTTGGATGAGTCTAAGCTACGTAGAAGAAGAGATAGAGAAGAAGAAGTAAAAGAAGGAGGAGGAGGAGGAGGAGGAGGAGAAGAAGAAGGAAGAGGAGAAGAAGAAGAAAAGAAGAAGGACAAGGAGAAGGATTAGGAGAAGGAGAAGGAGGAAGAAGGAGGAAGAAGAAGGAGAAGGAGGAGCTCCTTCTCCTTCTTCTCCTTCTTCTTCTCCTCCTCGCTCTCCTCCTTATTCTTCTTCTCATTTTTCCTCTTCCTTCCTTTCATTTTTCCTCTTTTTCTCTTCTTGTCCCCTTCTTCGGGCTAAATTGGCTAAGAATGCCTTTTTGGAGCTAATTATGTCATTTCGAGGATAATTAGCTAAGTATATGTCATTTTTTATTAAATAGGCCATTTTGGAGCTAACTAAGCTAATTATGTCATTTTGTAGGATAATTAGCCAATTTAGCCTTTCTTGGATGAGTCTAAGCTACGTAGAAGAAGAGATAGAGAAGAAGAACTAAAAGAAGGAGGAGGAGGAGGAGGAGGAGGAGAAGAAGGAAGAGGAGAAGAAGAAGAAAAGAAGAAGGAGAAGGAGAAGAAGAAGGAGAAGGAGAAGGAGGAAGAAGGAAGAAGAAGAACGAGAAGGAGGAGCTCCTTCTCCTTCTCCTCCTTCTTCTCCTTCTTCTTCTCCTCCTCCCTCTCCTCCTTCTTCTTCTTCTCATTTTTCCTCTTCCTTCCTTTAATTTTTCCTCCTTTTCTCTTCTTGTCCCCTTCTTCGGGCTAAATTGGCTAAGAATGCCTTTTTGGAGCTAATTATGTCATTTCGAGGATAATTAGCTAAGTATAGGTCATTTTTTATTAAATAGGCCATTTTGGAGCTAACTAAGCTAATTATGTCATTTCGTAGGATAATTAGCCAATTTAGCCTTTCTTGGATGAGTCTAAGCTACGTAGAAAAAGAGATAGAGAAGAAGAAGTAAAAGAAGGAGGAGGAGGAGGAGGAGGAGGAGGAGATGAAGAAGGAAGAGGAGAAGAAGAAGAAAAGAAGAAGGAGAAGGAGAAGAAGAAGGAGAAGGAGAAGGAGGAAGAAGGAGGAAGAAGAAGGAGAAGGAGGAGCTCCTTCTCCTTCTTCTCCTTCTGCTTCTCCTCCTCCCTCTCCTCCTTCTTCTTCTTCTCATTTTTCCTCTTTCTTCCTTTAATTTTTCCTCCTTTTCTCTTCTTGTCTCCTTCTTCGGGCTAAATTGGCTAAGAATGCCTTTTTGGAGCTAATTATGTCATTTCGAGGATAATTAGCTAAGTATAGGTCATTTTTTATTAAATAGGCCATTTTGGAGCTAACTAAGCTAATTATGTCATTTCGTAGGATAATTAGCCAATTTAGCCTTTCTTGGATGAGTCTAAGCTACGTAGAAGAAGAGATAGAGAAGAAGAAGTAAAAGAAGGAGGAGGAGGAGGAGGAGGAGGAGAAGAAGAAGGAAGAGGAGAAGAAGAAGAAAAGAAGAAGGACAAGGAGAAGGATTAGGAGAAGGAGAAGGAGGAAGAAGGAGGAAGAAGAAGGAGAAGGAGGAGCTCCTTCTCCTTCTTCTCCTTCTTCTTCTCCTCCTCGCTCTCCTCCTTCTTCTTCTTCTCATTTTTCCTCTTCCTTCCTTTCATTTTAACTCTTTTTCTCTTCTTGTCCCCTTCTTCGGGCTAAATTGGCTAAGAATGCCTTTTTGGAGCTAATTATGTCATTTCGAGGATAATTAGCTAAGTATAGGTCATTTTTTATTAAATAGGCCATTTTGGAGCTAACTAAGCTAATTATGTCATTTCGTAGGATAATTAGCCAATTTAGCCTTTCTTGGATGAGTCTAAGCTACGTAGAAGAAGAGAAAGAGAAGAAGAAGTAAAAGAAGGAGGAGGAGGAGGAGGAGGAGGAGAAGAAGGAAGAGGAGAAGAAGAAGAAAAGAAGAAGGAGAAGGAGAAGAAGAAGGAGAAGGAGAAGGAGGAAGAAGGAGGAAGAAGAAGGAGAAGGAGGAGCTCCTTCTCCTTCTCCTCCTTCTTCTCCTTCTTCTTCTCCTCCTCCCTCTCCTCCTTCTTCTTCTTCTCATTTTTCCTCTTCCTTCCTTTAATTTTTCCTCCTTTTCTCTTCTTGTCCCCTTCTTTGGGCTAAATTGGCTAAGAATGCCATTTTGGAGCTAATTATGTCATTTCGAGGATAATTAGCTAAGTATAGGTCATTTTTTATTAAATAGGCCATTTTGGAGCTAACTAAGCTCATTATGTCATTTCGTAGGATAATTAGCCAATTTAGCCTTTCTTGGATGAGTCTAAGCTACGTAGAAAAAGAGTTAGAGAAGAAGAAGTAAAAGAAGGAGGAGGAGGAGGAGGAGGAGAAGAAGAAGAAGGAAGAGGAGAAGAAGAAGAAAAGAAGAAGGAGAAGGAGAAGAAGAAGGAGAAGGAGAAGGAGGAAGAAGGAGGAAGAAGAAGGAGAAGGAGGAGCTCCTTCTCCTTCTTCTCCTTCTTCTTCTCCTCCTCCCTCTCCTCCTTCTTCTTCTTCTCATTTTTCCTCTTCCTTCCTTTAATTTTTCCTCTTTTTCTCTTCTTGTCTCCTTCTTCGGGCTAAATTGGCTAAGAATGCCTTTTTGGAGCAAATTATGTCATTTCAAGTATAATTAGCTAAGTATAGGTCATTTTTTATTAAATAGGCCATTTTGGAGCTAACTAAGCTAATTATGTCATTTCGTAGGATAATTAGCCAATTTAGCCTTTCTTGGATGAGTCTAAGCTACGTATAAGAAGAGATAGAGAAGAAGAAGTAAAAGAAGGAGGAGGAGGAGGAGGAGGAGAAGAAGAAGGAAGAGGAGAAGAAGAAGAAAAGAAGAAGGAGAAGGAGAAGAAGAAGGAGAAGGAGAAGGAGGAAGAAGGAGGAAGAAGAAGGAGAAGGAGGAGCTCCTTCTCCTTCTTGTCCTTCTTGTCCTCCTCCCTCTCCTCCTTCTTCTTCTCATTTTTCCTCTTCCTTCCTTTCATTTTTCCTCTTTTTCTCTTCTTGTCCCCTTCTTCGGGCTAAATTGGCTAAGAATGCCTTTTTGGAGCTAATTATGTCATTTCGAGGATAATTAGCTAAGTATAGGTCATTTTTTATTAAATAGGCCATTTGGGAGCTAACTAAGCTAATTATGTCATTTCGTAGGATAATTAGCCAATTTAGCCTTTCTTGGATGAGTCTAAGCTATGTAGAAGAAGAGATAGAGAAGAAGAAGTAAAAGAAGGAGGAGGAGGAGGAGGAGGAGAAGAAGAAGATGGAAGAGGAGAAGAAGAAGAAAAGAAGAAGGAGAAGGAGAAGAAGAAGGAGAAGGAGAAGGAGGAAGAAGGAGGAAGAAGAAGGAGAACGAGGAGCTCCTTCTCCTTCCCTCCTTCTTCTCCTTCTTCTCCTCCTCCCTCTCGTCCTTCTTCTTCTTCTCATTTTTCCTCTTCCTTCCTTTCATTTTTCCTGTTTTTCTCTTCTTGTCCCCATCTTCGGGCGAAATTGGCTAAGAATGCCTTTTTGGAGCTAATTATGTCATTTCGAGGATAATTAGCTAAGTATAGGTCATCTTTTATTAAATAGGCCATTTTGGAGCTAACTAAGCTAATTATTTCATTTCGTAGGATAATTAGCCAATTTAGCCTTTCTTGGATGAGTCTAAGCTACGTAGAAAAAGAGATAGAGAAGAAGAAGTAAAAGAAGGAGGAGGAGGAGGAGGAGGAGATGAAGAAGGAAGAGGAGAAGAAGAAGAAAAGAAGAAGGAGAAGGAGAAGAAGAAGGAGAAGGAGAAGGAGGAAGAAGGAGGAAGAAGAAGGAGAAGGAGGAGCTCCTTCTCCTTCTTCTCCTTCTGCTTCTCCTCCTCCCTCTCCTCCTTCTTCTTCTTCTCATTTTTCCTCTTCCTTCCTTTAATTTTTCCTCCTTTTCTCTTCTTGTCTCCTTCTTCGGGCTAAATTGGCTAAGAATGCCTTTTTGGAGCTAATTATGTCATTTCGAGGATAATTAGCTAAGTATAGGTCATTTTTTATTAAATAGGCCATTTTGGAGCTAACTAAGCTAATTATGTCATTTCGTAGGATACTTAGCCAATTTAGCCTTTCTTGGATGAGTCTAAGCTACGTAGAAGAAGAGATAGAGAAGAAGAAGTAAAAGAAGGAGGAGGAGGAGGAGGAGGAGAAGAAGAAGGAAGAGGAGAAGAAGAAGAAAAGAAGAAGGACAAGGAGAAGGATTAGGAGAAGGAGAAGGAGGAAGAAGGAGGAAGAAGAAGGAGAAGGAGGAGCTCCTTCTCCTTCTTCTCCTTCTTCTTCTCCTCCTCGCTCTCCTCCTTCTTCTTCTTCTCATTTTTCCTCTTCCTTCCTTTCATTTTAACTCTTTTTCTCTTCTTGTCCCCTTCTTCGGGCTAAATTGGCTAAGAATGCCTTTTTGGAGGTAATTATGTCATTTCGAGGATAATTAGCTAAGTATAGGTCATTTTTTATTAAATAGGCCATTTTGGAGATAACTAAGCTAATTATGTCATTTCGTAGGATAATTAGCCAATTTACCCTTTCTTGGATGAGTCTAAGCTACGTAGAAGAAGAGATAGAGAAGAAGAAGTAAAAGAAGGAGGAGGAGGAGGAGGAGGAGGAGAAGAAGGAAGAGGAGAAGAAGAAGAAAAGAAGAAGGAGAAGGAGAAGAAGAAGGAGAAGGAGAAGGAGGAAGAAGGAGGAAGAAGAAGGAGAAGGAGGAGCTCCTTCTCCTTCTCCTCCTTCTTCTCCTTCTTCTTCTCCTCCTCCCTCTCCTCCTTCTTCTTCTTCTCATTTTTCCTCTTCCTTCCTTTAAGTTTTCCTCCTTTTCTCTTCTTGTCCCCTTCTTTGGGCTAAATTGGCTAAGAATGCCATTTTGGAGCTAATTATGTCATTTCGAGGATAATTAGCTAAGTATAGGTCATTTTTTATTAAATAGGCCATTTTGGAGCTAACTAAGCTAATTATGTCATTTCGTAGGATAATTAGCCAATTTAGCCTTTCTTGGATGAGTCTAAGCTACATAGAAAGAGAGTTAGAGAAGAAGAAGTAAAAGAAGGAGGAGGAGGAGGAGGAGGAGAAGAAGAAGAAGGAAGAGGAGAAGAAGAAGAAAAGAAGAAGGAGAAGGAGAAGAAGAAGGAGAAGGAGAAGGAGGAAGAAGGAGGAAGAAGAAGGAGAAGGAGGAGCTCCTTCTCCTTCTTCTCCTTCTTCTTCTCCTCCTCCCTCTCCTCCTTCTTCTTCTTCTCATTTTTCCTCTTCCTTCCTTTAATTTTTCCTCTTTTTCTCTTCTTGTCTCCTTCTTCGGGCTAAATTGGCTAAGAATGCCTTTTTGGAGCAAATTATGTCATTTCAAGTATAATTAGCTAAGTATAGGTCATTTTTTATTAAATAGGCCATTTTGGAGCTAACTAAGCTAATTATGTCATTTGGTAGGATAATTAGCCAATTTAGCCTTTCTTGGATGAGTCTAAGCTACGTATAAGAAGAGATAGAGAAGAAGAAGTAAAAGAAGGAGGAGGAGGAGGAGGAGGAGAAGAAGAAGGAAGAGGAGAAGAAGAAGAAAAGAAGAAGGAGAAGGAGAAGAAGAAGGAGAAGGAGAAGGAGGAAGAAGGAGGAAGAAGAAGGAGAAGGAGGAGCTCCTTCTCCTTCTTGTCCTTCTTGTCCTCCTCCCTCTCCTCCTTCTTCTTATCATTTTTCCTCTTCCTTCCTTTCATTTTTCCTCTTTTTCTCTTCTTGTCCCCTTCTTCGGGCTAAATTGGCTAAGAATGCCTTTTTGGAGCTAATTATGTCATTTCGAGGATAATTAGCTAAGTATAGGTCATTTTTTATTAAATAGGCCATTTGGGAGCTAACTAAGCTAATTATGTCATTTCGTAGGATAATTAGCCAATTTAGCCTTTCTTGGGTGAGTCTAAGCTATGTAGAAGAAGAGATAGAGAAGAAGAAGTAAAAGAAGGAGGAGGAGGAGGAGGAGGAGAAGAAGAAGATGGAAGAGGAGAAGAAGAAGAAAAGAAGAAGGAGAAGGAGAAGAAGAAGGAGAAGGAGAAGGAGGAAGAAGGAGGAAGAAGAAGGAGAACGAGGAGCTCCTTCTCCTTCCCTCCTTCTTCTCCTTCTTCTCCTCCTCCCTCTCGTCCTTCTTCTTCTTCTCATTTTTCCTCTTCCTTCCTTTCATTTTTCCTCTTTTTCTCTTCTTGTCCCCATCTTCGGGCTAAATTGGCTAAGAATGCCTTTTTGGAGCTAATTATGTCATTTAGAGGATAATTAGCTAAGTATAGGTCATCTTTTATTAAATAGGCCATTTTGGAGCTAACTAAGCTAATTATTTCATTTCGTAGGATAATTAGCCAATTTAGCCTTTCTTGGATGAGTCTAAGCTACGTAGAAGAAGAGATTGAGAAGAAGAAGTAAAAGAAGGAGGAGGAGGAGGAGGAGGAGGACAAGAAGAAGGAAGAGGAGAAGAAGAAGAAAAGAAGAAGGAGAAGGAGAAGAAGAAGTAAAAGGAGAAGGAGGAAGAAGGAGGAAGAAGAAGGAGAAGGACGAGCTCCTTCTCCTTCTTCTCCTTCTTCTTCTCCTCCTCCCTCTCCTCCTTCTTCTTCTTCTCATTTTTCCTCTTCCTTCCTTTCATTTTTCCTCTTTTTCTCTTCTTGTCCCCTTCTTCGGGCTAAATTGGCTAAGAATGCCTTTTTGGAGCTAATTATGTCATTTCGAGGATAATTAGCTAAGTATAGGTCATTTTTTATTAAGTAGGCCATTTTGGAGCTAACTAAGCTAATTATATCATTTCGTAGGATAATTAGCCAATTTAGCCTTACTTGGATGAGTCTAAGCTACGTACAAGAAGAGATAGAGAAGAAGCAGTAAGAGAAGGAGGAGGAGGAGGAGGAGGAGAAGAAGGAAGAGGAGAAGAAGAAGAAAAGAAGAAGGAGAAGGAGAAGAAGAAGGAGAAGGAGAAGGAGGAAGAAGGAGGAAGAAGAAGGAGAAGGAGGAGCTCCTTCTCCTTCTTCTCCTTCTTCTTCTCCTCCTCTCTCTCCTCCTTCTTCTTCTTCTAATTTTTCCTCTTCCTTCCTTTCATTTTTCCTCTTTTCCTCTTCTTGTCCCCTTCTTCAGGCTAAATTGGCTAAGAATGCCTTTTTGGAGCTAATTATGTCATTTCGAGGATAATTAGCTAAGTATAGGTCATTTTTTATTAAATAGGCCATTTTGGAGCTAACTAAGCTAATTATGTCATTTCGTAGGATAATTAGCCAATTTAGCATTTCTTGGATGAGTCTAAGCTATGTAGAAGAAGAGATAGAGAAGAAGAAGTAAAAGAAGGAGGAGGAGGAGGAGGAGGAGAAGAAGAAGATGGAAGAGGAGAAGAAGAAGAAAAGAAGAAGGAGAAGGAGAAGAAGAAGGAGAAGGAGAAGGAGGAAGAAGAAGGAGAACGAGGAGCTCCTTCTCCTTCCCTCCTTCTTCTCCTTCTTCTCCTCCTCCCTCTCGTCCTTCTTCTTCTTCTCATTTTTCCTCTTCCTTCCTTTCATTTTTCCTCTTTTTCTCTTCTTGTCCCCTACTTCGGGCGAAATTGGCTAAGAATGCCTTTTTGGAGCTAATTATGTAATTTCGAGGATAATTAGCTAAGTATAGGTCATCTTTTATTAAATTGGCCATTTTGGAGATAACTAAGCTAATTATTTCATTTCGTAGGATAATTAGCCAATTTAGCCTTTCTTGGATGAGTCTAAGCTACGTAGAAGAAGAGATAGAGAAGAAGAAGTAAAAGAAGGAGGAGGAGGAGGAGAAGAAGAAGGAAGAGGAGTTTTTCCTCTTCCTTCCTTTCATTTTTCCTCTTTTTCTCTTCTTGTCCCCTTCTTCGGGCTAAATTGGCTAAGAATGCCTTTTTGGAGCTAATTATGTCATTTCGAGGATAATTAGCTAAGTATAGGTCATTTTTTATTAAGTAGGCCATTTTGGAGCTAACTAAGCTAATTATGTCATTTCGTAGGATAATTAGCCAATTTAGCCTTTCTTGGACGAGTCTAAGCTACGTACAAGAAGAGATAGAGAAGAAGAAGTAAAAGAAGGAGGAGGAGGAGGAGAAGAAGGAAGAGGAGAAGAAGAAGGAAAGAAGAAGGAGAAGGAGAAGAAGAAGGAGAAGGAGAAGGAGGAAGAAGGAGGAAGAAGAAGGAGAAGGAGGAGCTCCTTCAACATCTTCTCCTTCTTCTTCTCCTCCTCCCTCTCCTCCTTCTTCTTCTTCTCATTTTTCCTCTTCCTTCCTTTCATTTTTCCTCTTTTCCTCTTCTTGTCCCCTTCTTCAGGCTAAATTGGCTAAGAATGCCTTTTTGGAGCTAATTATGTCATTTCGAGGATAATTAGCTAAGTATAGGTCATTTTTTATTAAATAGGCCATTTTGGAGCTAACTAAGCTAATTATGTCATTTCGTAGGATAATTAGCCAATTTAGCCTTTCTTGGATGATTCTAAGCTACATAGAAGAAAAGATAGAGATGAAGAAGTAAAAGAAGGAGGAGGAGGAGGAGGAGGAAGAGGAGAAGAAGAAGAAAAGAAGAAGGAGAAGGAGAAGAAGAAGGAGAAGGAGAAGGAGGAAGAAGGAGGAAGAAGAAGGAGAAGGAGGAGCTCCTTCTCCTTCTTCTCCTTCTTCTTCTCCTCCTCCCTCTCCTCCTTCTTCTTCTTCTCATTTTTCCTCTTCATTCCTTTAATTTTTCCTCTTTTTCTCTTCTTGTCTCCTTCTTCGGGCTAAATTGGCTAAGAATGCCTTTTTGGAGCTAATTATGTCATTTCGAGTATAATTAGCTAAGTACAGGTCATTTTTTATTAAATAGGCCATTTTGGAGCTAACTAAGCTAATTATGTCATTTCGTAGGATAATTAGCCAATTTAGCCTTTCTTGGATGAGTCTAAGCTACGTAGAAGAAGAGATAGAGAAGAAGAAGTAGAAGAAGGAGGAGGAGGAGGAGGAGGAGAAGAAGAAGGAAGAGGAGAAGAATAAGAAAAGAAGAAGGAGAAGGAGAAGAAGAAGGAGAAGGAGAAGGAGGAAGAAGGAGGAAGAAGAAGGAGAACGAGGAGCTCCTTCTCCTTCCCTCCTTCTTCTCCTTCTTCTCCTCCTCCCTCTCGTCCTTCTTCTTCTTCTCATTTTTCCTCTTCCTTCCTTTCATTTTTCCTCTTTTTCTCTTCTTGTCCCCATCTTCGGGCGAAATTGGCTAAGAATGCCTTCTTGGAGCTAATTATGTCATTTCGAGGATAATTAGCTAAGTATAGGTCATCTTTTATTAAATAGGCCATTTTGGAGCTAACTAAGCTAATTATTTCATTTTGTAGGATAATTAGCCAATTTAGCCTTTCTTGGATGAGTCTAAGCTACGTAGAAGAAGAGATAGAGAAGAAGAAGTAAAAGAAGGAGGAGGAGGAGGAGGAGGAGGAGAAGAAGAAGGAAGAGGAGAAGAAGAAGAAAAGAAGAAGGAGAAGGAGAAGAAGAAGTAAAAGGAGAAGGAGGAAGAAGGAGGAAGAAGAAGGAGAAGGAGGAGCTCCTTCTCCTTCTTCTCCTTCTTCTTCTCCTCCTCCCTCTCCTCCTTCTTCTTCTTCTCATTTTCCCTCTTCCTTCCTTTCATTTTTCCTCTTTTTCTCTTCTTGTCCCCTTCTTCGGGCTAAATTGGCTAAGAATGCCTTTTTGGAGCTAATTATGTCATTTCGAGGATAATTAGCTAAGTATAGGTCATTTTTTATTAAGTAGGCCATTTTGGAGCTAACTAAGCTAATTATATCATTTCGTAGGATAATTAGCCAATTTAGCCTTACTTGGATGAGTCTAAGCTACGTACAAGAAGAGATAGAGAAGAAGCAGTAAAAGAAGGAGGAGGAGGAGGAGGAGGAGAAGAAGGAAGAGGAGAAGAAGAAGAAAAGAAGAAGGAGAAGGAGAAGAAGAAGGAGAAGGAGAAGGAGGAAGAAGGAGGAAGAAGAAGGAGAAGGAGGAGCTCCTTCTCCTTCTTCTCCTTCTTCTTCTCCTCCTCCCTCTCCTCCTTCTTCTTCTTCTCATTTTTCCTCTTCCTTCCTTTCATTTTTCCTCTTTTCCTCTTCTTTCCCCTTCTTCAGGCTAAATTGGCTAAGAATGCCTTTTTGGAGCTAATTATGTCATTTCGAGGATAATTAGCTAAGTATAGGTCATTTTTTATTAAATAGGCCATTTTGGAGCTAACTAAGCTAATTATGTCATTTCGTAGGATAATTAGCCAATTTAGCCTTTCTTGGATGAGTCTAAGCTATGTAGAAGAAGAGATAGAGAAGAAGAAGTAAAAGAAGGAGGAGGAGGAGGAGGAGGAGAAGAAGAAGATGGAAGAGGAGAAGAAGAAGAAAAGAAGAAGGAGAAGGAGAAGAAGAAGGAGAAGGAGAAGGAGGAAGAAGGAGGAAGAAGAAGGAGAACGAGGAGCTCCTTCTCCTTCCCTCCTTCTTCTCCTTCTTCTCCTCCTCCCTCTCTTCCTTCTTCTTCTTCTCATTTTTCCTCTTCCTTCCTTTCATTTTTCCTCTTTTTCTCTTCTTGTCCCCTACTTCGGGCGAAATTGGCTAAGAATGCCTTTTTGGAGCTAATTATGTAATTTCGAGGATAATTAGCTAAGTATAGGTCATCTTTTATTAAATTGGCCATTTTGGAGATAACTAAGCTAATTATTTCATTTCGTAGGATAATTAGCCAATTTAGCCTTTCTTGGATGAGTCTAAGCTACGTAGAAGAAGAGATAGAGAAGAAGAAGTAAAAGAAGGAGGAGGAGGAGGAGGAGGAGGAGAAGAAGAAGGAAGAGGAGTTTTTCCTCTTCCTTCCTTTCATTTTTCCTCTTTTTCTCTTCTTGTCCCCTTCTTCGGGCTAAATTGGCTAAGAATGCCTTTTTGGAGCTAATTATGTCATTTCGAGGATAATTAGCTAAGTATAGGTCATTTTTTATTAAGTAGGCCATTTTGGAGCTAACTAAGCTAATTATGTCATTTCGTAGGATAATTAGCCAATTTAGCCTTTCTTGGATGAGTCTAAGCTACGTACAAGAAGAGATAGAGAAGAAGAAGTAAAAGAAGGAGGAGGAGGAGGAGGAGGAGGAGAAGAAGGAAGAGGAGAAGAAGAAGAAAAGAAGAAGGAGAAGGAGAAGAAGAAGGAGAAGGAGAAGGAGGAAGAAGGAGGAAGAAGAAGGAGAAGGAGGAGCTCCTTCAACTTCTTCTCCTTCTTCTTCTCCTCCTCCCTCTCCTCCTTCTTCTTCTTCTCATTTTTCCTCTTCCTTCCTTTCATTTTTCCTCTTTTCCTCTTCTTGTCCCCTTCTTCAGGCTAAATTGGCTAAGAATGCCTTTTTGGAGCTAATTATGTCATTTCGAGGATAATTAGCTAAGTATAGGTCATTTTTTATTAAATAGGCCATTTTGGAGCTAACTAAGCTAATTATGTCATTTCGTAGGATAATTAGCCAATTTAGCCTTTCTTGGATGATTCTAAGCTACATAGAAGAAAAGATAGAGATGAAGAAGTAAAAGAAGGACGAGGAGGAGGAGGAGGAAGAGGAGAAGAAGAAGAAAAGAAGAAGGAGAAGGAGAAGAAGAAGGAGAAGGAGAAGGAGGAAGAAGGAGGAAGAAGAAGGAGAAGGAGGAGCTCCTTCTCCTTCTTCTCCTTCTTCTTCTCCTCCTCCCTCTCCTCCTTCTTCTTCTTCTCATTTTTCCTCTTCATTCCTTTAAGTTTTCCTCTTTTTCTCTTCTTGTCTCCTTCTTCGGGCTAAATTGGCTAAGAATGCCTTTTTGGAGCTAATTATGTCATTTCGAGTATAATTAGCTAAGTATAGGTCATTTTTTATTAAATAGGCCATTTTGGAGCTAACTAAGCTAATTATGTCATTTCGTAGGATAATTAGCCAATTTAGCCTTTCTTGGATGAGTCTAAGCTACGTAGAAGAAGAGATAGAGAAGAAGAAGTAAAAGAAGGAGGAGGAGGAGGAGGAGGAGAAGAAGAAGGAAGAGGAGAAGAATAAGAAAAGAAGAAGGAGAAGGAGAAGAAGAAGGAGAAGGAGAAGGAGGAAGAAGGAGGAAGAAGAAGGAGAAGGAGGAGCTCCTTCTCCTTCTTGTCCTTCTTGTCCTCCTCCCTCTCCTCCTTCTTCTTCTTCTCATTTTTCCTCTTCCTTCCTTTCATTTTTCCTCTTTTTCTCTTCTTGTCCCCTTCTTCGGGCTAAATTGGCTAAGAATGCCTTTTTGGAGCTAATTATGTCATTTCGAGGATAATTAGCTAAGTATAGGTCATTTTTTATTAAATAGGCCATTTTGGAGCTAACTAAGCTAATTATGTCATTTCGTAGGATAATTAGCCAATTTAGCCTTTCTTGGATGAGTCTAAGCTATGTAGAAGAAGAGATAGAGAAGAAGAAGTAAAAGAAGGAGGAGGAGGAGGAGGAGGAGAAGAAGAAGATGGAAGAGGAGAAGAAGAAGAACAGAAGAAGGAGAAGGAGAAGAAGAAGGAGAAGGAGAAGGAGGAAGAAGGAGGAAGAAGAAGGAGAACGAGGCGCTCCTTTTCCTTCCCTCCTTCTTCTCCTTCTTCTCCTCCTCCCTCTCGTCCTTCTTCTTCTTCTCATTTTTCCTCTTCCTTCCTTTCATTTTTCCTCTTTTTCTCTTCTTGTCCCCTACTTCGGGCGAAATTGGCTAAGAATGCCTTTTTGGAGCTAATTATGTAATTTCGAGGATAATTAGCTAAGTATAGGTCATCTTTTATTAAATTGGCCATTTTGGAGATAACTAAGCTAATTATTTCATTTCGTACGATAATTAGCCAATTTAGCCTTTCTTGGATGAGTCTAAGCTACGTAGAAGAAGAGATAGAGAAGAAGAAGTAAAAGAAGGAGGAGGAGGAGGAGGAGGAGGAGAAGAAGAAGGAAGAGGAGTTTTTCCTCTTCCTTCCTTTCATTTTTCCTCTTTTTCTCTTCTTGTCCCCTTCTTCGGGCTAAATTGGCTAAGAATGCCTTTTTGGAGCTAATTATGTCATTTCGAGGATAATTAGCTAAGTATAGGTCATTTTTTATTAAGTAGGCCATTTTGGAGCTAACTAAGCTAATTATGTCATTTCGTAGGATAATTAGCCAATTTAGCCTTTCTTGGATGAGTCTAAGCTACGTACAAGAAGAGATAGAGAAGAAGAAGTAAAAGAAGGAGGAGGAGGAGGAGGAGGAGGAGAAGAAGGAAGAGGAGAAGAAGAAGAAAAGAAGAAGGAGAAGGAGAAGAAGAAGGAGAAGGAGAAGGAGGAAGAAGGAGGAAGAAGAAGGAGAAGGAGGAGCTCCTTCAACTTCTTCTCCTTCTTCTTCTCCTCCTCCCTCTCCTCCTTCTTCTTCTTCTCATTTTTCCTCTTCCTTCCTTTCATTTTTCCTCTTTTCCTCTTCTTGTCCCCTTCTTCAGGCTAAATTGGCTAAGAATGCCTTTTTGGAGCTAATTATGTCATTTCGAGGATAATTAGCTAAGTATAGGTCATTTTTTATTAAATAGGCCATTTTGGAGCTAACTAAGCTAATTATGTCATTTCGTAGGATAATTAGCCAATTTAGCCTTTCTTGGATGATTCTAAGCTACATAGAAGAAAAGATAGAGATGAAGAAGTAAAAGAAGGACGAGGAGGAGGAGGAGGAAGAGGAGAAGAAGAAGAAAAGAAGAAGGAGAAGGAGAAGAAGAAGGAGAAGGAGAAGGAGGAAGAAGGAGGAAGAAGAAGGAGAAGGAGGAGCTCCTTCTCCTTCTTCTCCTTCTTCTTCTCCTCCTCCCTCTCCTCCTTCTTCTTCTTCTCATTTTTCCTCTTCATTCCTTTAAGTTTTCCTCTTTTTCTCTTCTTGTCTCCTTCTTCGGGCTAAATTGGCTAAGAATGCCTTTTTGGAGCTAATTATGTCATTTCGAGTATAATTAGCTAAGTATAGGTCATTTTTTATTAAATAGGCCATTTTGGAGCTAACTAAGCTAATTATGTCATTTCGTAGGATAATTAGCCAATTTAGCCTTTCTTGGATGAGTCTAAGCTACGTAGAAGAAGAGATAGAGAAGAAGAAGTAAAAGAAGGAGGAGGAGGAGGAGGAGGAGAAGAAGAAGGAAGAGGAGAAGAATAAGAAAAGAAGAAGGAGAAGGAGAAGAAGAAGGAGAAGGAGAAGGAGGAAGAAGGAGGAAGAAGAAGGAGAAGGAGGAGCTCCTTCTCCTTCTTGTCCTTCTTGTCCTCCTCCCTCTCCTCCTTCTTCTTCTTCTCATTTTTCCTCTTCCTTCCTTTCATTTTTCCTCTTTTTCTCTTCTTGTCCCCTTCTTCGGGCTAAATTGGCTAAGAATGCCTTTTTGGAGCTAATTATGTCATTTCGAGGATAATTAGCTAAGTATAGGTCATTTTTTATTAAATAGGCCATTTGGGAGCTAACTAAGCTAATTATGTCATTTCGTAGGATAATTAGCCAATTTAGCCTTTCTTGGATGAGTCTAAGCTATGTAGAAGAAGAGATAGAGAAGAAGAAGTAAAAGAAGGAGGAGGAGGAGGAGGAGGAGAAGAAGAAGATGGAAGAGGAGAAGAAGAAGAACAGAAGAAGGAGAAGGAGAAGAAGAAGGAGAAGGAGAAGGAGGAAGAAGGAGGAAGAAGAAGGAGAACGAGGCGCTCCTTTTCCTTCCCTCCTTCTTCTCCTTCTTCTCCTCCTCCCTCTCGTCCTTCTTCTTCTTCTCATTTTTCCTCTTCCTTCCTTTCATTTTTCCTCTTTTTCTCTTCTTGTCCCCTACTTCGGGCGAAATTGGCTAAGAATGCCTTTTTGGAGCTAATTATGTAATTTCGAGGATAATTAGCTAAGTATAGGTCATCTTTTATTAAATTGGCCATTTTGGAGATAACTAAGCTAATTATTTCATTTCGTAGGATAATTAGCCAATTTAGCCTTTCTTGGATGAGTCTAAGCTACGTAGAAGAAGAGATAGAGAAGAAGAAGTAAAAGAAGGAGGAGGAGGAGGAGGATGAGGAGAAGAAGAAGGAAGAGGAGTTTTTCCTCTTCCTTCCTTTCATTTTTCCTCTTTTTCTCTTCTTGTCCCCTTCTTCGGGCTAAATTGGCTAAGAATGCCTTTTTGGAGCTAATTATGTCATTTCGAGGATAATTAGCTAAGTATAGGTCATTTTTTATTAAGTAGGCCATTTTGGAGCTAACTAAGCTAATTATGTCATTTCGTAGGATAATTAGCCAATTTAGCCTTTCTTGGATGAGTCTAAGCTACGTACAAGAAGAGATAGAGAAGAAGAAGTAAAAGAAGGAGGAGGAGGAGGAGGAGGAGGAGAAGAAGGAAGAGGAGAAGAAGAAGAAAAGAAGAAGGAGAAGGAGAAGAAGAAGGAGAAGGAGAAGGAGGAAGAAGGAGGAAGAAGAAGGAGAAGGAGGAGCTCCTTCAACTTCTTCTCCTTCTTCTTCTCCTCCTCCCTCTCCTCCTTCTTCTTCTTCTCATTTTTCCTCTTCCTTCCTTTCATTTTTCCTCTTTTCCTCTTCTTGTCCCCTTCTTCAGGCTAAATTGGCTAAGAATGCCTTTTTGGAGCTAATTATGTCATTTCGAGGATAATTAGCTAAGTATAGGTCATTTTTTATTAAATAGGCCATTTTGGAGCTAACTAAGCTAATTATGTCATTTCGTAGGATAATTAGCCAATTTAGCCTTTCTTGGATGATTCTAAGCTACATAGAAGAAAAGATAGAGATGAAGAAGTAAAAGAAGGACGAGGAGGAGGAGGAGGAAGAGGAGAAGAAGAAGAAAAGAAGAAGGAGAAGGAGAAGAAGAAGGAGAAGGAGAAGGAGGAAGAAGGAGGAAGAAGAAGGAGAAGGAGGAGCTCCTTCTCCTTCTTCTCCTTCTTCTTCTCCTCCTCCCTCTCCTCCTTCTTCTTCTTCTCATTTTTCCTCTTCATTCCTTTAAGTTTTCCTCTTTTTCTCTTCTTGTCTCCTTCTTCGGGCTAAATTGGCTTAGAATGCCTTTTTGGAGCTAATTATGTCATTTCGAGTATAATTAGCTAAGTATAGGTCATTTTTTATTAAATAGGCCATTTTGGAGCTAACTAAGCTAATTATGTCATTTCGTAGGATAATTAGCCAATTTAGCCTTTCTTGGATGAGTCTAAGCTACGTAGAAGAAGAGATAGAGAAGAAGAAGTAAAAGAAGGAGGAGGAGGAGGAGGAGGAGAAGAAGAAGGAAGAGGAGAAGAATAAGAAAAGAAGAAGGAGAAGGAGAAGAAGAAGGAGAAGGAGAAGGAGGAAGAAGGAGGAAGAAGAAGGAGAAGGAGGAGCTCCTTCTCCTTCTTGTCCTTCTTGTCCTCCTCCCTCTCCTCCTTCTTCTTCTTCTCATTTTTCCTCTTCCTTCCTTTCATTTTTCCTCTTTTTCTCTTCTTGTCCCCTTCTTCGGGCTAAATTGGCTAAGAATGCCTTTTTGGAGCTAATTATGTCATTTCGAGGATAATTAGCTAAGTATAGGTCATTTTTTATTAAATAGGCCATTTGGGAGCTAACTAAGCTAATTATGTCATTTCGTAGGATAATTAGCCAATTTAGCCTTTCTTGGATGAGTCTAAGCTATGTAGAAGAAGAGATAGAGAAGAAGAAGTAAAAGAAGGAGGAGGAGGAGGAGGAGGAGAAGAAGAAGATGGAAGAGGAGAAGAAGAAGAACAGAAGAAGGAGAAGGAGAAGAAGAAGGAGAAGGAGAAGGAGGAAGAAGGAGGAAGAAGAAGGAGAACGAGGCGCTCCTTTTCCTTCCCTCCTTCTTCTCCTTCTTCTCCTCCTCCCTCTCGTCCTTCTTCTTCTTCTCATTTTTCCTCTTCCTTCCTTTCATTTTTCCTCTTTTTCTCTTCTTGTCCCCTACTTCGGGCGAAATTGGCTAAGAATGCCTTTTTGGAGCTAATTATGTAATTTCGAGGATAATTAGCTAAGTATAGGTCATCTTTTATTAAATTGGCCATTTTGGAGATAACTAAGCTAATTATTTCATTTCGTAGGATAATTAGCCAATTTAGCCTTTCTTGGATGAGTCTAAGCTACGTAGAAGAAGAGATAGAGAAGAAGAAGTAAAAGAAGGAGGAGGAGGAGGAGGAGGAGGAGAAGAAGAAGGAAGAGGAGTTTTTCCTCTTCCTTCCTTTCATTTTTCCTCTTTTTCTCTTCTTGTCCCCTTCTTCGGGCTAAATTGGCTAAGAATGCCTTTTTGGAGCTAATTATGTCATTTCGAGGATAATTAGCTAAGTATAGGTCATTTTTTATTAAGTAGGCCATTTTGGAGCTAACTAAGCTAATTATGTCATTTCGTAGGATAATTAGCCAATTTAGCCTTTCTTGGATGAGTCTAAGCTACGTACAAGAAGAGATAGAGAAGAAGAAGTAAAAGAAGGAGGAGGAGGAGGAGGAGGAGGAGGAGAAGAAGGAAGAGGAGAAGAAGAAGAAAAGAAGAAGGAGAAGGAGAAGAAGAAGGAGAAGGAGAAGGAGGAAGAAGGAGGAAGAAGAAGGAGAAGGAGGAGCTCCTTCAACTTCTTCTCCTTCTTCTTCTCCTCCTCCCTCTCCTCCTTCTTCTTCTTCTCATTTTTCCTCTTCCTTCCTTTCATTTTTCCTCTTTTCCTCTTCTTGTCCCCTTCTTCAGGCTAAATTGGCTAAGAATGCCTTTTTGGAGCTAATTATGTCATTTCGAGGATAATTAGCTAAGTATAGGTCATTTTTTATTAAATAGGCCATTTTGGAGCTAACTAAGCTAATTATGTCATTTCGTAGGATAATTAGCCAATTTAGCCTTTCTTGGATGATTCTAAGCTACATAGAAGAAAAGATAGAGATGAAGAAGTAAAAGAAGGACGAGGAGGAGGAGGAGGAAGAGGAGAAGAAGAAGAAAATAAGAAGGAGAAGGAGAAGAAGAAGGAGAAGGAGAAGGAGGAAGAAGGAGGAACAAGAAGGAGAAGGAGGAGCTCCTTCTCCTTCTTCTCCTTCTTCTTCTCCTCCTCCCTCTCCTCCTTCTTCTTCTTCTCATTTTTCCTCTTCATTCCTTTAATTTTTCCTCTTTTTCTCTTCTTGTCTCCTTCTTCGGGCTAAATTGGCTAAGAATGCCTTTTTGGAGCTAATTATGTCATTTCGAGTATAATTAGCTAAGTGTAGGTCATTTTTTATTAAATAGGCCATTTTGGAGCTAACTAAGCTAATTATGTCATTTCGTAGGATAATTAGCCAATTTAGCCTTTCTTGGATGAGTCTAAGCTACGTAGAAGAAGAGATAGAGAAGAAGAAGTAAAAGAAGGAGGAGGAGGAGGAGGAGGAGAAGAAGAAGGAAGAGGAGAAGAATAAGAAAAGAAGAAGGAGAAGGAGCAGAAGAAGGAGAAGGAGAAGGAGGAAGAAGGAGGAAGAAGAAGGAGAAGGAGGAGCTCCTTCTCCTTCTTGTCCTTCTTGTCCTCCTCCCTCTCCTCCTTCTTCTTCTTCTCATTTTTCCTCTTCCTTCCTTTCATTTTTCCTCTTTTTCTCTTCTTGTCCCCTTCTTCGGGCTAAATTGGCTAAGAATGCCTTTTTGGAGCTAATTATGTCATTTCGAGGATAATTAGCTAAGTATAGGTCATTTTTTATTAAATAGGCCATTTGGGAGCTAACTAAGCTAATTATGTCATTTCGTAGGATAATTAGCCAATTTAGCCTTTCTTGGCTGAGTCTAAGCTATGTAGAAGAAGAGATAGAGAAGAAGAAGTAAAAGAACGAGGAGGAGGAGGAGGAGGAGAAGAAGAAGATGGAAGAGGAGAAGAAATGGAAGAGGAGAATGAGAAGGAGAAGAAGAAGGAGAAGGAGAAGGAGGAAGAAGGAGGAAGAAGAAGGAGAACGAGGAGCTCCTTTTCCTTCCCTCCTTCTTCTCCTTCTTCTCCTCCTCCCTCTCGTCCTTCTTCTTCTTCTCATTTTTCCTCTTCCTTCCTTTCATTTTTCCTCTTTTTCTCTTCTTGTCCCCTTCTTCGGGCGAAATTGGCTAAGAATGCCTTTTTGGAGCTAATTATGTCATTTCGAGGATAATTAGCTAAGTATAGGTCATCTTTTATTAAATAGGACATTTTGGAGCTAACTAAACTAATTATTTCATTTCTCCAATTTAGCCTTTCTTGGATGAGTCTAAGCTACGTAGAAGAAGAGATAGAGAAGAAGAAGTAAAAGAAGGAGGAGGAGGAGGAGGAGGAGGAGAAGAAGAAGGAAGAGGAGAAGAAGAAGAAAAGAAGAAGGAGAAGGAGAAGAAGAAGGAAAAGGAGAAGGAGGAAGAAGGAGGAAGAAGAAGGAGAAGGAGGAGCCCCTTCTCCTTCTTCTCCTTCTTCTTCTCCTCCTCCCTCTCCGCCTTCTTCTTCTTCTCATTTTTCCTCTTCCTTCCTTTCATTTTTCCTCTTTTTCTCTTCTTGTCCCCTTCTTCGGGCTAAATTGGCTAAGAATGCCTTTTTGGAGCTAATTATGTCATTTCGAGGATAATTAGCTAAGTATAGGTCATTTTTTATTAAGTAGGCCATTTTGGAGCTAACTAAGCTAATTATGTCATTTCGTAGGATAATTAGCCAATTTAGCCTTTCTTGGATGAGTCTAAGCTACGTACAAGTAGAGATAGAGAAGAAGAAGTAAAAGAAGGAGGAGGAGGAGGAGGAGGAGGAGAAGAAGGAAGAGGAGAAGAAGAAGAAAAGAAGAAGGAGAAGGAGAAGAAGAAGGAGAAGGAGAAGGAGGAAGAAGGAGGAAGAAGAAGGAGAAGGAGGAGCTCCTTCAACTTCTTCTCCTTCTTCTTCTCCTCCTCCCTCTCCTCCTTCTTCTTCTTCTCATTTTTCCTCTTCCTTCCTTTCATTTTTCCTCTTTTCGTCTTCTTGTCCCCTTCTTCAGGCTAAATTGGCTAAGAATGCCTTTTTGGAGCTAATTATGTCATTTCGAGGATAATTAGCTAAGTATAGGTCATTTTTTATTAAATAGGCCATTTTGGAGCTAACTAAGCTAATTATGTCATTTCGTAGGATAATTAGCCAATTTAGCCTTTCTTGGATGATTCTAAGCTACGTAGAAGAAAAGATAGAGATGAAGAAGTAAAAGAAGGACGAGGAGGAGGAGGAGGAAGAGGAGAAGAAGAAGAAAAGAAGAAGGAGAAGGAGAAGAAGAAGGAGAAGGAGAAGGAGGAAGAAGGAGGAAGAAGAAGGAGAAGGAGGAGCTCCTTCTCCTTCTTCTCCTTCTTCTTCTCCTTCTTCTTCTCCTCCTCCCTCTCCTCCTTCTTCTTCTTCTCATTTTTCCTCTTCCTTCCTTTAATTTTTCCTCTTTTTCTCTTCTTGTCTCCTTCTTCGGGCTAAATTGGCTAAGAATGCCTTTTTGGAGCTAATTATGTCATTTCGAGTATAATTAGCTAAGTATAGGTCATTTTTTATTAAATAGGCCATTTTGGAGCTAACTAAGCTAATTATGTCATTTCGTAGGATAATTAGCCAATTTAGCCTTTCTTGGATTAGTCTAAGCTACGTAGAAGAAGAGATAGAGAAGAAGTAAAAGAAGGAGGAGGAGGAGGAGGAGGAGAAGAAGAAGGAAGAGGAGAAGAAGAAGAAAAGAAGAAGGAGAAGGAGAAGAAGAAGGAGAAGGAGGAAGAAGGAGGAAGAAGAAGGAGAAGGAGGAGCTCCTTCTCCTTCTTGTCCTTCTTATCCTCCTCCCTCTCCTCCTTCTTCTTCTTCTCATTTTTCCTCTTCCTTCCTTTCATTTTTCCTCTTTTTCTCTTCTTGTCCCCTTCTTCGGGCTAAATTGGCTAAGAATGCCTTTTTGGAGCTAATTATGTCATTTCGAGGATAATTAGCTAAGTATAGGTCATTTTTTATTAAATAGGCCATTTGGGAGCTAACTAAGCTAATTATGTCATTTCGTAGGATAATTAGCCAATTTAGCCTTTCTTGAATGAGTCTAAGCTATGTAGAAGAAGAGATAGAGAAGAAGAAGTAAAAGAAGGAGGAGGAGGAGGAGGAGGAGAAGAAGAAGAAAAGAAGAAGGAGAAGGAGAAGAAGGAGAAGGAGAAGGAGGAAGAAGGAGGAAGAAGAAGGAGAACGAGGAGCTCCTTCTCCTTCCCTCCTTCTTCTCCTTCTTCTCCTCCTCCCTCTCGTCCTTCTTCTTCTTCTCATTTTTCCTCTTCCTTCCTTTCATTTTTCCTCTTTTTCTCTTCTTGTCCCCTTCTTCGGGCGAAATTGGCTAAGAATGCCTTTTTGGAGCTAATTATGTCATTTCGAGGATAATTAGCTAAGTATAGGTCATCTTTTATTAAATAGGCCATTTTGGAGCTAACTAAGCTAATTATTTCATTTCGTAGGATAATTAGCCAATTTAGCCTTTCTTGGATGAGTCTAAGCTACGTAGAAGAAGAGATAGAGAAGAAGAAGTAAAAGAAGGAGGAGGAGGAGGAGGAGGAGAAGAAGAAGGAAGAGGAGAAGAAGAAGAAAAGAAGAAGGAGAAGGAGAAGAAGAAGGAAAAGGAGATGGAGGAAGAAGGAGGAAGAAGAAGGAGAAGGAGGAGCTCCTTCTCCTTCTTCTCCTTCTTCTCCTTCTTCTTCTCCTCCTCCCTCTCCTCCTTCTTCTTCTTCTCATTTTTCCTCTTCCTTCCTTTCATTTTTCCTCTTTTTCTCTTCTTGTCCCCTTCTTCGGGCTAAATTGGCTAAGAATGCCTTTTTGGAGCTAATTATGTCATTTCGAGGATAATTAGCTAAGTATAGGTCATTTTTTATTAAGTAGGCCATTTTGGAGCTAACTAAGCTAATTATGTCATTTCGTAGGATAATTAGCCAATTTAGCCTTTCTTGGATGAGTCTAAGCTACGTACAAGAAGAGATAGAGAACAAGCAGTAAAAGAAGGAGGAGGAGGAGGAGGAGGAGAAGAAGGAAGAGGAGAAGAAGAAGAAAAGAAGAAGGAGAAGGAGAAGAAGAAGTAGAAGGAGAAGGAGGAAGAAGGAGGAAGAAGAAGGAGAAGGAGGAGCTCCTTCTCCTTCTTCTCCTTCTTCTTCTCCTCCTCCCTCTCCTCCTTCTTCTTCTTCTCATTTTTCCTCTTCCTTCCTTTCATTTTTCCTCTTTTCCTCTTCTTGTCCCCTTCTTCAGGCTAAATTGGCTAAGAATGCCTTTTTGGAGCTAATTATGTCATTTCGAGGATAATTAGCTAAGTATAGGTCATTTTTTATTAAATAGGCCATTTTGGAGCTAACTAAGCTAATTATGTCATTTCGTAGGATAATTAGCCAATTTAGCCTTTCTTGGATGAGTCTAAGCTATGTAGAAGAAGAGATAGAGAAGAAGAAGTAAAAGAAGGAGGAGGAGGAGGAGGAGGAGAAGAAGAAGATGGAAGAGGAGAAGAAGAAGAAAAGAAGAAGGAGAAGGAGAAGAAGAAGGAGAAGGAGAAGGAGGAAGAAGGAGGAAGAAGAAGGAGAACGAGGAGCTCCTTCTCCTTCCCTCCTTCTTCTCCTTCTTCTCCTCCTCCCTCTCGTCCTTCTTCTTCTTCTCATTTTTCCTCTTCCTTCCTTTCATTTTTCCTCTTTTTCTCTTCTTGTCCCCTTCTTCGGGCGAAATTGGCTAAGAATGCCTTTTTGGAGCTAATTATGTAATTTCGAGGATAATTAGCTAAGTATAGGTCATCTTTTATTAAATAGGCCATTTTGGAGATAACCGAGCTAATTATTTCATTTCGTAGGATAATTAGCCAATTTAGCCTTTCTTGGATGAGTCTAAGCTACGTAGAAGAAGAGATAGAGAAGAAGAAGTAAAAGAAGGAGGAGGAGGAGGAGGAGGAGGAGAAGAAGAAGGAAGAGGAGAAGAAGAAGAAAAGAAGAAGGAGAAGGAGAAGAAGAAGGAAAAGGAGAAGGAGGAAGAAGGAGGGAGAAGAAGGAGAAGGAGGAGCCCCTTCTCCTTCTTCTCCTTCTTCTTCTCCTCCTCCCTCTCCTCCTTCTTCTTCTTCTCATTTTTCCTCTTCCTTCCTTTCATTTTTCCTCTTTTTCTCTTCTTGTCCCCTTCTTCGGGCTAAATTGGCTAAGAATGCCTTTTTGGAGCTAATTATGTCATTTCGAGGATAATTAGCTAAGTATAGGTCATTTTTTATTAAGTAGGCCATTTTGGAGCTAACTAAGCTAATTATGTCATTTCGTAGGATAATTAGCCAATTTAGCCTTTCTTGGATGAGTCTAAGCTACGTACAAGAAGAGATAGAGAAGAAGAAGTAAAAGAAGGAGGAGGAGGAGGAGGAGGAGAAGGAAGAGGAGAAGAAGAAGAAAAGAAGAAGGAGACGGAGAAGAAGAAGGAGAAGGAGAAGGAGGAAGAAGGAGGAAGAAGAAGGAGAAGGAGGAGCTCCTTCAACTTCTTCTCCTTCTTCTTCTCCTCCTCCCTCTCCTCCTTCTTCTTCTTCTCATTTTTCCTCTTCCTTCCTTTCATTTTTCCTCTTTTCCTCTTCTTGTCCCCTTCTTCAGGCTAAATTGGCTAAGAATGCACTTTTGGAGCTAATTATGTCATTTCGAGGATAATTAGCTAAGTATAGGTCATTTTTTATTAAATAGGCCATTTTGGAGCTAACTAAGCTAATTATGTCATTTCGTAGGATAATTAGCCAATTTAGCCTTTATTGGATGATTCTAAGCTACGTAGAAGAAAAGATAGAGAAGAAGAAGTAAAACAAGGACGAGGAGGAGGAGGAGGAGGAGGAGGAGAAGAAGGAAGAGGAGAATAAGAAGAAAAGAAGAAGGAGAAGGAGAAGGAGAAGGAGAAGGAGAAGGAGAAGGAGGAAGAAGGAGGAAGAAGAAGGAGAAGGAGGAGCTCCTTCTCCTTCTTCTCCTTCTTCTTCTCCTCCTCCCTCTCCTCCTTCTTCTTCTTCTCATTTTTCCTCTTCCTTCCTTTCATTTTTCCTCTTTTTCTCTTCTTGTCCCCTTCTTCGGGCTAAATTGGCGAAGAATGCCTTTTTGGAGGTAATTATGTCATTTCGAGGATAATTAGCTAAGTATAGGTCATTTTTTATTAAATAGGCCATTTTGGAGCTAACTAAGCTAATTATGTCATTTCGTAGGATAATTAGCCAATTTAGCCTTTCTTGGATGAGTCTAAGCTATGTAGAAGAAGAGATAGAGAAGAAGAAGTAAAAGAAGGAGGGGGAGGAGGAGGAGGAGGAGAAGAAGAAGGAAGAGGAGAAGAAGAAGAAAAGAAGAAGGAGAAGGAGAAGAAGAAGGAGAAGGAGAAGGAGGAAGAAGGAGGAAGAAGAAGGAGAACGAGGAGCTCCTTCTCCTTCTCCTCCTTCTCCTCCTTCTTCTTCTCCTCCTCCCTCTCCTCCTTCTTCTTCTTCTCATTTTTCCTCTTCCTTCCTTTCATTTTTCCTCTTTTTCTCTTCTTGTCCCCTTCTTCGGGAGAAATTGGCTAAGAATGCCTTTTTGGTGCTAATTATGTCATTTCGAGGATAATTAGCAAAGTATAGGTCATCTTTTATTAAATAGGCCATTCTGGAGCTAACTAAGCTAATTATGTCATTTCGTAGGATAATTAGCCAATTTAGCCTTTCTTGGATGAGTCTAAGCTACGTAGAAGAAGAGATAGAGAAGATGAAGTAAAAGAAGGAGGAGGAGGAGGAGGAGGAGGAGGAGAAGGAGAAGGAAGATGAGAAGAAGAAGAAAACAAGAACGAGAAGGAGAAGAAGAAGGAAAAGGAGAAGGAGGAAGAAGGAGGAAGAAGAAGGAGAAGGAGGAGCTCCTTCTCCTTCTTCTCCTACTTGTTCTCCTCCTCCCTCTCCTCCTTCTTCTTCTTCTCATTTTTCCTCTTCCTTCTATTCATTTTTCCTATTTTTCTCTTCTTGTCCCCTTCTTCGGGCTAAATTGGCTAAGAATGCCTTTTTGGAGCTAATTATGTCATTTCGAGGATAATTAGCTAAGTATAGGTCATTTTTTATTAAATAGGCCATTTTGGAGCTAACTAAGCTAATTATGTCATTTCGTAGGATAATTAGCCAATTTAGCCTTTCTTGGATGAGTCTAAGCTACGTAGAAGAAGAGATAGAGAAGAAGAAGTAAAAGAAGGAGGAGGAGGAGGAGGAGGAGGAGAAGATGAAGGAAGAGGAGAAGAAGAAGAAAAGAAGAAGGAGAAGGAGAATAAGAAGGAGAAGGAGAAGGAGGAAGAAGGAGGAAGAAGAAGGAGAAGGAGGAGCTACTTCTCCTTCTTCTCCTTCTTCTTCTCCTCCTCCCTCTCCTCCTTCTTCTTCTTCTCATTTTTCCTCTTCCTTCCTTTCATTTTTCCTCCTTTTCTCTTCTTGTCCCCTTCTTCGGGCTAAATTGGCTAAGAATGCCTTTTTGGAGCTAACTATGTCATTTCGAGTATAATTAGCTAAGTATAGGTCATTTTTTATTAAATAGGCCATTTTGGAGCTAACTAAGCTAATTATGTCATTTCGTAGGATAATTAGCCAATTTAGCCTTTCTTGGATTAGTCTAAGCTACGTAGAAGAAGAGATAGAGAAGAAGTAAAAGAAGGAGGAGGAGGAGGAGGAGGAGAAGAAGAAGGAAGAGGAGAAGAAGAAGAAAAGAAGAAGGAGAAGGAGAAGAAGAAGGAGAAGGAGAAGGAGGAAGAAGGAGGAAGAAGAAGGAGAAGGAGGAGCTCCTTCTCCTTCTTGTCCTTCTTATCCTCCTCCCTCTCCTCCTTCTTCTTCTTCTCATTTTTCCTCTTCCTTCCTTTCATTTTTCCTCTTTTTCTCTTCTTGTCCCCTTCTTCGGGCTAAATTGGCTAAGAATGCCTTTTTGGAGCTAATTATGTCATTTCGAGGATAATTAGCTAAGTATAGGTCATTTTTTATTAAATAGGCCATTTGGGAGCTAACTAAGCTAATTATGTCATTTCGTAGGATAATTAGCCAATTTAGCCTTTCTTGAATGAGTCTAAGCTATGTAGAAGAAGAGATAGAGAAGAAGAAGTAAAAGAAGGAGGAGGAGGAGGAGGAGGAGAAGAAGAAGAAAAGAAGAAGGAGAAGGAGAAGAAGGAGAAGGAGAAGGAGGAAGAAGGAGGAAGAAGAAGGAGAACGAGGAGCTCCTTCTCCTTCCCTCCTTCTTCTCCTTCTTCTCCTCCTCCCTCTCGTCCTTCTTCTTCTTCTCATTTTTCCTCTTCCTTCCTTTCATTTTTCCTCTTTTTCTCTTCTTGTCCCCTTCTTCGGGCGAAATTGGCTAAGAATGCCTTTTTGGAGCTAATTATGTCATTTCGAGGATAATTAGCTAAGTATAGGTCATCTTTTATTAAATAGGCCATTTTGGAGCTAACTAAGCTAATTATTTCATTTCGTAGGATAATTAGCCAATTTAGCCTTTCTTGGATGAGTCTAAGCTACGTAGAAGAAGAGATAGAGAAGAAGAAGTAAAAGAAGGAGGAGGAGGAGGAGGAGGAGAAGAAGAAGGAAGAGGAGAAGAAGAAGAAAAGAAGAAGGAGAAGGAGAAGAAGAAGGAAAAGGAGAAGGAGGAAGAAGGAGGAAGAAGAAGGAGAAGGAGGAGCTCCTTCTCCTTCTTCTCCTTCTTCTCCTTCTTCTTCTCCTCCTCCCTCTCCTCCTTCTTCTTCTTCTCATTTTTCCTCTTCCTTCCTTTCATTTTTCCTCTTTTTCTCTTCTTGTCCCCTTCTTCGGGCTAAATTGGCTAAGAATGCCTTTTTGGAGCTAATTATGTCATTTCGAGGATAATTAGCTAAGTATAGGTCATTTTTTATTAAGTAGGCCATTTTGGAGCTAACTAAGCTAATTATGTCATTTCGTAGGATAATTAGCCAATTTAGCCTTTCTTGGATGAGTCTAAGCTACGTACAAGAAGAGATAGAGAACAAGCAGTAAAAGAAGGAGGAGGAGGAGGAGGAGGAGAAGAAGGAAGAGGAGAAGAAGAAGAAAAGAAGAAGGAGAAGGAGAAGAAGAAGTAGAAGGAGAAGGAGGAAGAAGGAGGAAGAAGAAGGAGAAGGAGGAGCTCCTTCTCCTTCTTCTCCTTCTTCTTCTCCTCCTCCCTCTCCTCCTTCTTCTTCTTCTCATTTTTCCTCTTCCTTCCTTTCATTTTTCCTCTTTTCCTCTTCTTGTCCCCTTCTTCAGGCTAAATTGGCTAAGAATGCCTTTTTGGAGCTAATTATGTCATTTCGAGGATAATTAGCTAAGTATAGGTCATTTTTTATTAAATAGGCCATTTTGGAGCTAACTAAGCTAATTATGTCATTTCGTAGGATAATTAGCCAATTTAGCCTTTCTTGGATGAGTCTAAGCTATGTAGAAGAAGAGATAGAGAAGAAGAAGTAAAAGAAGGAGGAGGAGGAGGAGGAGGAGAAGAAGAAGATGGAAGAGGAGAAGAAGAAGAAAAGAAGAAGGAGAAGGAGAAGAAGAAGGAGAAGGAGAAGGAGGAAGAAGGAGGAAGAAGAAGGAGAACGAGGAGCTCCTTCTCCTTCCCTCCTTCTTCTCCTTCTTCTCCTCCTCCCTCTCGTCCTTCTTCTTCTTCTCATTTTTCCTCTTCCTTCCTTTCATTTTTCCTCTTTTTCTCTTCTTGTCCCCTTCTTCGGGCGAAATTGGCTAAGAATGCCTTTTTGGAGCTAATTATGTAATTTCGAGGATAATTAGCTAAGTATAGGTCATCTTTTATTAAATAGGCCATTTTGGAGATAACCAAGCTAATTATTTCATTTCGTAGGATAATTAGCCAATTTAGCCTTTCTTGGATGAGTCTAAGCTACGTAGAAGAAGAGATAGAGAAGAAGAAGTAAAAGAAGGAGGAGGAGGAGGAGGAGGAGGAGAAGAAGAAGGAAGAGGAGAAGAAGAAGAAAAGAAGAAGGAGAAGGAGAAGAAGAAGGAAAAGGAGAAGGAGGAAGAAGGAGGGAGAAGAAGGAGAAGGAGGAGCCCCTTCTCCTTCTTCTCCTTCTTCTTCTCCTCCTCCCTCTCCTCCTTCTTCTTCTTCTCATTTTTCCTCTTCCTTCCTTTCATTTTTCCTCTTTTTCTCTTCTTGTCCCCTTCTTCGGGCTAAATTGGCTAAGAATGCCTTTTTGGAGCTAATTATGTCATTTCGAGGATAATTAGCTAAGTATAGGTCATTTTTTATTAAGTAGGCCATTTTGGAGCTAACTAAGCTAATTATGTCATTTCGTAGGATAATTAGCCAATTTAGCCTTTCTTGGATGAGTCTAAGCTACGTACAAGAAGAGATAGAGAAGAAGAAGTAAAAGAAGGAGGAGGAGGAGGAGGAGGAGAAGGAAGAGGAGAAGAAGAAGAAAAGAAGAAGGAGACGGAGAAGAAGAAGGAGAAGGAGAAGGAGGAAGAAGGAGGAAGAAGAAGGAGAAGGAGGAGCTCCTTCAACTTCTTCTCCTTCTTCTTCTCCTCCTCCCTCTCCTCCTTCTTCTTCTTCTCATTTTTCCTCTTCCTTCCTTTCATTTTTCCTCTTTTCCTCTTCTTGTCCCCTTCTTCAGGCTAAATTGGCTAAGAATGCACTTTTGGAGCTAATTATGTCATTTCGAGGATAATTAGCTAAGTATAGGTCATTTTTTATTAAATAGGCCATTTTGGAGCTAACTAAGCTAATTATGTCATTTCGTAGGATAATTAGCCAATTTAGCCTTTATTGGATGATTCTAAGCTACGTAGAAGAAAAGATAGAGAAGAAGAAGTAAAACAAGGACGAGGAGGAGGAGGAGGAGGAGGAGGAGAAGAAGGAAGAGGAGAATAAGAAGAAAAGAAGAAGGAGAAGGAGAAGGAGAAGGAGAAGGAGAAGGAGAAGGAGGAAGAAGGAGGAAGAAGAAGGAGAAGGAGGAGCTCCTTCTCCTTCTTCTCCTTCTTCTTCTCCTCCTCCCTCTCCTCCTTCTTCTTCTTCTCATTTTTCCTCTTCCTTCCTTTCATTTTTCCTCTTTTTCTCTTCTTGTCCCCTTCTTCGGGCTAAATTGGCGAAGAATGCCTTTTTGGAGGTAATTATGTCATTTCGAGGATAATTAGCTAAGTATAGGTCATTTTTTATTAAATAGGCCATTTTGGAGCTAACTAAGCTAATTATGCCATTTCGTAGGATAATTAGCCAATTTAGCCTTTCTTGGATGAGTCTAAGCTATGTAGAAGAAGAGATAGAGAAGAAGAAGTAAAAGAAGGAGGGGGAGGAGGAGGAGGAGGAGAAGAAGAAGGAAGAGGAGAAGAAGAAGAAAAGAAGAAGGAGAAGGAGAAGAAGAAGGAGAAGGAGAAGGAGGAAGAAGGAGGAAGAAGAAGGAGAACGAGGAGCTCCTTCTCCTTCTCCTCCTTCTCCTCCTTCTTCTTCTCCTCCTCCCTCTCCTCCTTCTTCTTCTTCTCATTTTTCCTCTTCCTTCCTTTCATTTTTCCTCTTTTTCTCTTCTTGTCCCCTTCTTTGGGAGAAATTGGCTAAGAATGCCTTTTTGGTGCTAATTATGTCATTTCGAGGATAATTAGCAAAGTATAGGTCATCTTTTATTAAATAGGCCATTCTGGAGCTAACTAAGCTAATTATGTCATTTCGTAGGATAATTAGCCAATTTAGCCTTTCTTGGATGAGTCTAAGCTACGTAGAAGAAGAGATAGAGAAGATGAAGTAAAAGAAGGAGGAGGAGGAGGAGGAGGAGGAGGAGAAGGAGAAGGAAGATGAGAAGAAGAAGAAAACAAGAACGAGAAGGAGAAGAAGAAGGAAAAGGAGAAGGAGGAAGAAGGAGGAAGAAGAAGGAGAAGGAGGAGCTCCTTCTCCTTCTTCTCCTACTTGTTCTCCTCCTCCCTCTCCTCCTTCTTCTTCTTCTCATTTTTCCTCTTCCTTCTATTCATTTTTCCTATTTTTCTCTTCTTGTCCCCTTCTTCGGGCTAAATTGGCTAAGAATGCCTTTTTGGAGCTAATTATGTCATTTCGAGGATAATTAGCTAAGTATAGGTCATTTTTTATTAAATAGGCCATTTTGGAGCTAACTAAGCTAATTATGTCATTTCGTAGGATAATTAGCCAATTTAGCCTTTCTTGGATGAGTCTAAGCTACGTAGAAGAAGAGATAGAGAAGAAGAAGTAAAAGAAGGAGGAGGAGGAGGAGGAGGAGGAGAAGATGAAGGAAGAGGAGAAGAAGAAGAAAAGAAGAAGGAGAAGGAGAATAAGAAGGAGAAGGAGAAGGAGGAAGAAGGAGGAAGAAGAAGGAGAAGGAGGAGCTACTTCTCCTTCTTCTCCTTCTTCTTCTCCTCCTCCCTCTCCTCCTTCTTCTTCTTCTCATTTTTCCTCTTCCTTCCTTTCATTTTTCCTCCTTTTCTCTTCTTGTCCCCTTCTTCGGGCTAAATTGGCTAAGAATGCCTTTTTGGAGCTAACTATGTCATTTCGAGGATAATTAGCTAAGTATAGGTCATTTTTTATTAAATAGGCCATTTTGGAGCTAACTAAGCTAATTATGTCATTTCGTAGGATAATTAGCCAATTTAGCCTTTCTTGGATAAGTCTAAGCTACGTAGAAGAAGAGATAGAGAAGAAGAAGTAAAAGAAGGAGGAGGAGGAGGAGAAGAAGAAGGAAGAGGAGAATAAGAAGAAAAGAAGAAGGAGAAGGAGAAGAAGAAGGAGAAGGAGAAGGAGGAAGGAGGAAGAAGAAGGAGAAGGAGGAGCTCCTTCTCCTTCTCCTCCTTCTTCTCCTTCTTCTTCTCCTCCTCCCTCTCCTCCTTCTTCTTGTTCTCATTTTTCCTCTTCCTTCCTTTCATTTTTCCTCTTTTTCTCTTCTTGTCCCCTTCTTCGGCTAAATTGGCTAAGAATGCCTTTTTGGAGCTAATTATGTCATTTCATGGATAATTAGCTAAGTATAGGTCATTTTTTATTAAATAGGCCATTTTGGAGATAACTAAGCTAATTATGTCATTTCGTAGGATAATTAGCCAATTTAGCCTTTCTTGGATGAGTCTAAGCTACGTGGAACAAGAGATAGAGAAGAAGAAGTAAAATAAGGAGGAGGAGGAGGAGGAGGAAGAGGAGAAGAAGAAGGAAGAGGAGAAGAAGAAGAAAAGAAGAAGGAGAAGGAGAAGAAGAAGGAGAAGGAGAAGGAGGAAGAAGGAGGAAGAAGAAGGAGAAGGAGGAGCTCCTTCTCCTTCTTCTCCTTCTTCTTCTCCACCTCCCTCTCATCCTTCTTCTTCTTCTCATTTTTCCCCTTCCTTCCTTTCATTTTTCCTCTTTTTCTCTTCTTGTCCCCTTCTTCGGGCTAAATTGGCTAAGAATGCCTTTTTGGAGCTAATTATGTCATTTCAAGGATAATTAGCTAAGTATAGGTCATTTTTTATTAAATAGGCCATTTGGGAGCTAACTAAGCTAATTATGTCATTTCGTAGGATAATTAGCCAATTTAGCCTTTCTTGGATGAGTCTAAGCTACGTAGAAGAAGAGATACAGAAGAAGAAGTAAAAGAAGGAGGAGGAGGAGGAGGAGGAGGAGAAGAAGAAGGAAGAGGAGAAGAAGAAGAAAAGAAGAAGGAGAAGGAGAAGAAGAAGGAGAAGGAGAAGGAGGAAGAAGGAGGAAGAAGAAGGAGAAGGAGGAGCTCCTTCTCCTTCTTCTCCTCCTCCCTCTCCTCCTTCTTCTTCTTCTCATTTTTCCTCTTCCTTTCTTTCATTTTTCCTCTTTTTCTCTTCTTGTCCCCTTCTTCGGGCTAAATTGGCTAAGAATGCCTTTTTGGAGCTAATTATGTCATTTCAAGGATAATTAGCTAAGTATAGGTCATTTTTTATTAAATAGGCCATTTTGGAGCTAACTAAGCTAATTATGTCATTTCGTAGGATAATTAGCCAATTTAGCCTTTCTTGGATGAGTCTAAGCTACGTAGAAGAAGAGATAGAGAAGAAGAAGTAAAAGAAGGAGGAGGAGGAGGAGGAGGAGGAGAAGAAGAAGGAAGAGGAGAAGAAGAAGAAAAGAAGGAGAAGGAGAAGAAGAAGGAGAAGCAGAAGGAGGAAGAAGAAGAAAAGAAGAAGGAGAAGGAGAAGCAGAAGGAGAAGGAGAAGGAGGAAGAAGGAGGAAGAAGAAGGAGAAGGAGGAGCTCCTTCTCCTTCTTCTCCTTCTTCTCCTTCTTCTTCTCCTCCTCCCTCTCCTCCTTCTTCTTCTCATTTTTCCTCTTCCTTCCTTTCATTTTTCCTCTTTTTCTCTTCTTGTCCCCTTCTTCGGGCTAAATTGGCTAAGAATGCCTTTTTGGAGCTAATTATGTCAGTTCGAGGATAATTAGCTATGTATAGGTCATTTTTTATTAAATAGGTCATTTTGGAGCTAACTAAGCTAATTATGTCATTTCGTAGGATAATTAGCCAATTTAGCCTTTCTTGGATGAGTCTAAGGTACGTAGAAGAAGAGATAGAGAAGAAGAAGTAAAAGAAGGAGGAGGAGGAGGAGGAGGAGGAGAAGAAGAAGGAAGAGGAGAAGAAGAAGAAAAGAAGGAGAAGGAGAAGAAGAAGGAGAAGCAGAAGGAGGAAGAAGGAGGAAGAAGAAGGAGAAGGAGAAGGAGGAAGAAGGAGGAAGAAGACGGAGAAGGAGGAGCTCCTTCTCCTTCTCCTCCTTCTTCTCCTTCTTCTTCTCCTCCACCCTCTCCTCCTTCTTCTTCTTCTCATTTTTCCTCTTCCTTCCTTTCATTTTTCCTCTTTTTCTCTTCTTGTCCCCTTCTTCGGGCTAAATTGGCTAAGAATGCCTTTTTGGAGCTAATTATGTCATTTCGAGGATAATTAGCTAAGTATAGGTCATTTTTTATTAAATAGGCCATTTTGGAGCTAACTAAGCTAATTATGTCATTTCGTAGGATAATTAGCCAATTTAGCCTTTCTTGGATAAGTCTAAGCTACGTAGAAGAAGAGATAGAGAAGAAGAAGTAAAAGAAGGAGGAGGAGGAGGAGGAGGAGAAGAAGAAGAAGAGAAGGAGAAGGAGAAGAAGAAGGAGAAGGAGAAGGAGGAAGAAGGAGGAAGAAGAAGGAGAAGGAGGAGCTCCTTCTCCTTATTCTCCTTCTTCTTCTCCTCCTCCCTCTCCTCCTTCTTCTTCTTCTCATTTTTCCTCTTCCTTCCTGTCATTTTTCCTCTTTTTTCTCTTCTTGTCCCCTTCTTCGGGCTAAATTGGCTAAGAATGCCTTTTTGGAGCTAATTATGTCATTTCGAGGATAATTAGCTAAGTATAGGTCATTTTATATTAAATAGGCCATTTTGGAGCTAACTAAGCTAATTATGTCATTTCGTAGGATAATTAGCCAATTTAGCCTTTCTTGGATGAGTCTAAGCTACGTAGAAGAAGAGATAGAGAAGAAGAAGTAAAAGAAGAAGGAGGAGGAGGAGGAGGAGGAGGAGAAGAAGGAAGAGGAGAAGAAGAACAAAAGAAGGAGAAGGAGAAGAAGAAGGAGAAGGAGAAGGAGGAAGAAGGAGGAAGAAGAAGGAGAAGGAGCGGAGCTCCTTCTCCTTCTCCTCCTTCTTCTCCTTCTTGTTCTCCTCCTCCCTCTCCTCCTTCTTCTTCTTCTCATTTTTCCTCTTCCTTCCTTTCATTTTTCCTCTTTTTCTCTTCTTGTTCCGTTCTTCGGGCTAAATTGGCTAAGAATGCCTTTTTGGAGCTAATTATGTCATTTCGAGGATAATTAGCTATGTATAGGTCATTTTTTATTAAATAGGCCATTTTGGAGCTAACTAAGCTAATTATGTCATTTCGTAGGATAATTAGCCAATTTAGCCTTTCTTGGATGAGTCTAAGCTACGTAGAAGAAGAGATAGAGAAGAAGAAGTAAAAGAAGGAGGAGGAGCAGGAGCAGGAGGAGAAGAAGAAGGAAGAGGAGAAGAAGAAGAAAAGAAGGAGAAGGAGAAGAAGAAGGAGAAGGAGAAGGAGGAAGAAGGAGGAAGAAGAAGGAGAAGGAGAAGGAGGAAGAAGGAGGAAGAAGAAGGAGAAGGAGGAGCTCCTTCTCCTTCTCCTCCTTCTTCTCCTTCTTCTTCTCCTCCACCCTCTCCTCCTTCTTCTTCTTCTCATTTTTCCTCTTCCTTCCTTTTATTTTTCCTCTTTTTCTCTTCTTGTCCCCTTCTTCGGGCTAAATTGGCTAAGAATGCCTTTTTGGAGCTAATTATGTCATTTCGAGGATAATTAGCTAAGTATAGGTCATTTTTTATTAAATAGGCCATTTTGGAGCTAACTAAGCTAATTATGTCATTTCGTAGGATAATTAGCCAATTTAGCCTTTCTTGGATAAGTCTAAGCTACGTAGAAGAAGAGATAGAGAAGAAGAAGTAAAAGAAGGAGGAGGAGGAGGAGGAGGCGAAGAAGAAGAAGAGAAGGAGAAGGAGAAGAAGAAGGACAAGGAGAAGGAGGAAGAAGGAGGAAGAAGAAGGAGAAGGAGGAGCTCCTTCTCCTTATTCTCCTTCTTCTTCTCCTCCTCCCTCTCCTCCTTCTTCTTCTTCTCATTTTTCCTCTTCCTTCCTTTCATTTTTCCTCTTTTTTCTCTTCTTGTCCCCTTCTTCGGGCTAAATTGGCTAAGAATGCCTTTTTGGAGCTAATTATGTCATTTCGAGGATAATTAGCTAAGTATAGGTCATTTTATATTAAATAGGCCATTTTGGAGCTAACTAAGCTAATTATGTCATTTCGTAGGATAATTAGCCAATTTAGCCTTTCTTGGATGAGTCTAAGCTACGTAGAAGAAGAGATAGAGAAGAAGAAGTAAAAGAAGAAGGAGGAGGAGGAGGAGGAGGAGGAGAAGAAGGAAGAGGAGAAGAAGAACAAAAGAAGGAGAAGGAGAAGAAGAAGGAGAAGGAGAAGGAGGAAGAAGGAGGAAGAAGAAGGAGAAGGAGCGGAGCTCCTTCTCCTTCTCCTCCTTCTTCTCCTTCTTGTTCTCCTCCTCCCTCTCCTCCTTCTTCTTCTTCTCATTTTTCCTCTTCCTTCCTTTCATTTTTCCTCTTTTTCTCTTCTTGTTCCGTTCTTCGGGCTAAATTGGCTAAGAATGCCTTTTTGGAGCTAATTATGTCATTTCGAGGATAATTAGCTAAGTATAGGTCATTTTTTATTAAATAGGCCATTTTGGAGCTAACTAAGCTAATTATGTCATTTCGTAGGATAATTAGCCAATTTAGCCTTTCTTGGATGAGTCTAAGCTACGTAGAAGAAGAGATAGAGAAGAAGAAGTAAATGAACGAGGAGGAGGAGGAGGAGGAGGAGGAGAAGAAGAAGGAAGAGGAGAAGAAGAAGAAAAGAAGGAGAAGGAGAAGAAGAACGAGAAGTAGAAGGAGGAAGAAGGAGGAAGAAGAAGGAGAAGGAGAAGGAGGAAGAAGGAGCAAGAAGAAGGAGAAGGAGGAGCTCCTTCTCCTTCTCCTCCTTCTCCTTCTTCTTCTCCTCCTCCCTCTCCTCCTTCTTCTTCTTCTCATTTTTCCTCTTCCTTCCTTTCATTTTTCCTCTTTTTCTCTTCTTGTCCCCTTCTTCGGGCTAAATTGGCTAAGAATGCCTTTTTGGAGCTAATTATGTCATTTCGAGGATAATTAGCTAAGTATAGGTCATTTTTTTATTAAATAGGCCATTTTGGAGCTAACTAAGCTAATTATGTCATTTCGTAGGATAATTAGCCAATTTAGCCTTTCTTGGATGAGTCTAAGCTACGTAGAAGAAGAGATAGAGAAGAATAAGTAAAAGAAGGAGGAGGAGGAGGAGGAGGAGAAGAAGAAGAAAAGAAGGAGAAGGAGAAGAAGAAGGAGAAGGAGAAGGAGGAAGAAGGAGGAAGAAGAAGGAGAAGGAGAAGGAGGAAGAAGAAGGAGAAGGAGGAGCTCCTTCTCGTTCTCCTCGTTCTTCTCCTTCTTCTTCTCCTCCTCCCTCTCCTCCTTCTTCTTCTTCTCATTTTTCCTCTTCCTTCCTTTCATTTTTCTTCTTTTTCTCTTCTTGTCCCCTTCTTCGGGCTAAATTGGCTAAGAATGCCTTTTTGGAGCTAATTATGTCATTTCGAGGATAATTAGCTAAGTATAGGTCATTTTTTATTAAATAGGCCATTTTGGAGCTAACTAAGCTAATTATGTCATTTCGTAGGATAATTAGCCAATTTAGCCTTTCTTGGATGAGTCTAAGCTAGGTAGAAGAAGAGATAGAGAAGAAGAAGTAAGAGAAGGAGGAGGAGGAGGAGGAGGAGGAGGAGAAGAAGAAGGAAGAGGAGAATAAGAAGAAAAGAAGGAGAAGGAGAAGAAGAAGGAGAAGGAGAAGGAGGAAGAAGGAGGAAGAAGAAGGAGAAGGAGGAGCTTCTTCTCCTTATTCTCCTTCTTCTTCTCCTCCTCCCTCTCCTCCTTCTTCTTCTTCTCATTTTTCCCCTTCCTTCCGTTCATTTTTCCTCTTTTTTCTCTTCTTGTCCCCTTCTTCGGGCTAAATTGGCTAAGAATGCCTTTTTGGAGCTAATTATGTCATTTCGAGGATAATTAGCTAAGTATAGGTCATTTTTTATTAAATAGGCCATTTTGGAGCTAACTTAGCTAATTATGTCATTTCGTAGGATAATTAGCCAATTTAGCCTTTCTTGGATGAGTCTAAGCTACGTAGAAGAAGAGATAGAGAAGAAGAAGTAAAAGAAGGAGGAGGAGGAGGAGGAGAAGAAGGAAGAGGAGAAGAAGAAGAAAACAAGAAGGAGAAGGAGAAGGAAGAGGAGAAGAAGAAGAAAAGAAGAAGGAGAAGGAGAAGGAGGAAGAAGGAGGAAGAAGAAGGAGAAGGAAGAAGTAAAAGAAGGAGGAGGAGGAGGAGGAGGAGGAGAAGGAAGAGGGGAAGAAGAAGGAGAAGGAGAAGGAGGAAGAAGAAGGAATTATGTCATTAGATGGAAGTCTAGCTATTTTGGAGGTAACTAAGCTAGTTATGTCATTAGATGGAAGTCTAGCTATTTTTGAGCTAACTAAGCTAATTATGTCATTAGATGGAAGTCTAGCTATTTTTGAGCTAACTAAGCTAATTATGTCATTAGATGGAAGTCTAGCTATTTTTGATCTAACTAAGCTAATTATGTCATTAGATGGAAGTCTAGCTATTTTGGAGCTAACTAAGCTAATTATGTCATTAGATGGAAGTCTAGCTATTTTTTATTAAAACACTAGAAATAACATACCTAAGTTAGGGTGAAGCACGGTGGCTCTGGCTTGTTTCACCTGGAGAAGGCTGCCCTGGAGAAGGCTCGACTGTAGAAGGGTCGTGCGATGCGTTTCGGGACATATTCTGCACCAAACATCGTTTGCAATGTGTAGTTAGCATCAGAACACTCTTAAGATCACTCCACTGAAATGAAACTCACCGTCCCCGCCACATTAATGACTGGCATCGGCGGAGGGACTTGGCCGTTCTTCTCGCACATAGACTGTACATTTGGTTTCGACAAGTCAAACTTTTAATTCATTAATGAAACGGACATTCAAATGCAAGATTTGAAATAACATGAAGAAGAAACTTACCACGAAGAGCTCGTCTATGGCCCTGGTAGACGCTTCATTCCGTGCCCTCTCCGCCTCCACCAATGCAGTCGTCCTCTCCTCCAGCTCCCTAATTTCCTGATCCTTCTCCGCGATAGCCGCCTGCATTGCCTCTCTCTCTTTCTGAATAGCAGCCTGCAACACAACTCATTGTTAGCAATGTAATCATATTGGTTCCAACGCACAACATAATGCGGAAAGATAGTTGAGTCCATTAAACTAACCTCGATGGCGAGCTCGACTGGTCGTGGACGACGTGTTATCTCCGGACAAGAGCTCGTTTGGCGTGCCTTTATCTGCCGGAGAGTGCTAGGACAACGTCTAAGGCCGTCTCCAATGGCGATCGAGCCATGGGGCCTCCCGTTGCCAGCTATCATCACCAGCTATGGATCAATAGGCCCCTCGCTCGGGTTAAAGTCCTCCCCTTTCCTCGCCTTCCCGTGATCTCTGTACTTCACGAGCTTGTCGTGGGAGGAGATGTTGGTGAAGTTTTCTGGATGCTCGAGGTCAGACTCAGAGAATGCCTTGACCTTCTTGTACGAGGCAGTATGGGCCATCGCATACAGGTCGTACATCTGTGGCGCCTCCGTCTTATTGTGACGCGCCTAAAAGAGACAGAGCGGCAAATTGTATTGGTAAAGGGCTCAAGATAGCATTAAGAATGAATTGCATGAGGCATGAAGCAAACCACATACCCAGTTCTCGCCAAATTGGATTAAGTTGACGCTCCCTTGATGGTGTGGCACGCCAACCATTTTGCCACGCCTCTCCTTGGCGTTGTTGTGGCTGGTCTCCCACGTTTCGGAGCACCACTGATCCACCCAGGCCTCCCAACAATCCATCTTATCCACACACCATCTCGGGGGCACCTAAGTTAATAAAGAGAAATTTGAGTGCGTAAGAACCAAATCAAGGAAACTAACTACAGAGCCTTAATAATATGTAATTACCTTCATGTAATGCTCCTTCTCCATCTTATCATCACGGCACTTCGCCTTATCAATCCTAATACGCCGTGTGGCATAGTAGTCTCGAACAGCCTGCACCCGAGCCTCGTGCCGAAAGTTCTGAAGTAGGCGGCGACATTCGGTTTCGATAACCTTTGTCGCGTCGTCCTCGTATCCCTCCTCACACCTGTAGAAGGTCTGCAAACGAGACAACACCGATTAGTACAATAAATAGCTATGGTTCATTTATAATTGTGTGAAAGAGAAATTACCCAGAACTTTCGGATCACCATGTCCGCCCTCGTGTCACACAAAACACCGTCGGTCTCCACCTCCGGCGGGGCCGGGGCACCCAAGTAGTGCTCCCAGGTCATTCCTACCTCTCGCTCCCGACCGGGCAACGTAACAAACCCTGGGATGTTTTGACGGCAAAGAACACCAAGGACGCTGTTGGGCTTGCGGACACCCTTGGCAACAATCCAACCCCTACAGTATGACAAATTAAAGCCAAAACATTAGATATTTGAGAAAACGCAAAGGCAAAAGGTTAAATAAGAGTAAATTAACTTACTTGTCCCCATTTGGCCTAATCGACCACCTCTGCTCGGGGGTCGCTGGCACGAGCGGGAGCCCCGAACTACCACGTTGGTAGACGGTATCCCCCTCACCCAGCTCCTCGTCGCTACCAGCATGGCCAGTTGGCTAAGGCCAGGTATCCCACTGGGTCTCTTGGGACGTACCCTCATCCCTGCTGTGCTCCACAGTCGTCTGGAAGGAAGCCTCTGGGACACGAGTCTCGTGGGTCGAACGCTCGTCGACCTGAGGCTCGTCGACCCGAGGCTCGTGAACCGGAGACCGTGTAGCCTCCACCTCAGACGAATCCATCCTAGAAGTCCTCCTGTGCTCAGGTGAATCAGCTTGGGGTGGTGGCAGAGATCGTGTAGCCCTACCTCTCCCGCGGCCACGTGTACCTTTAGTACAACATAAATACCAACATGAGTAATAAAATGTATATAAATACCAATATGCATACAACATGAGTACAACATAAATACCAACATGAATACAACGTGTACCTTTAGTGCCTCTCGGCTTCGCGGGTGGTCGACCTCCTCTCACGGGGGGCGCTCCTTGCATAGTAGAGAGCAACACTCTCCGAAGAGGCGAGGCAGGAACGGAAGTACCCATCCCATCACCCGCCGACGAAGAAGCAGCCGCAGCGTGCTTTCGACCCTTTCCCACCATCTTTCAACAACTGTCATGACAAAGAGTAAATGAAATTAGTACAACATAAATACCAACATGACTAATAAAAATTGAATACCTAACATGAACTCAAAATTTATATATAGTATAATAGTTGAATACCTGACATGAACTAATAACAATCGTCCTCGTCTATATATGCTTCGGGGTCAATAAATGCATCATGATCATCACTATCATCAATAAATGCATCATCATCATCACTATCTAGAAGAACATGTGGAAGGCCACCATTATGTAATCGGTCAAGAAGTGACAGGTCATCAGCAGCAGTAACCTCTTCTTCTTCCAACTCTTCCTGTTCGGGCTCAGGGGTTAAGACGGATTCACTGTCGCTGTCCACTTCAATGTTCTGGGGTGAAGTAGAGCGGTTCTTGAAACGTTTCTTGGAAGAATTCTCCTTCATATGTGTCTGGGTTAATGTGAGGTTCGTAATCCTCTTCATTGAGGGTAGGTGGTCTAAAATGTGGTGGCACTTCATAAACGACATCCCAACCTTTGAGATTTGGATCAGTTTGGCAGGCCCACGGTAGATAGAAAACTTGTTTCGCCTGTTGAGCCGTAATATAGACATCGGGAACATCTAAGTGGGTGTTTTGGTTGATTTCGACTAGTCCTATATGTTCATGAGTCCTTCTAGTCTCCCTCGGCTCAAACCAATAACATTTGAAGACTACGACGGTCGGTGGGTTTTCACCATAGAATAGAAGTTCATAAATTGCTTCAACTCTTTCATAATACTCGGTGTCTCCTTCGCTGATAGTAGAGACAGAACAATTTGTAGTCTTTAGGTCGGGCATAGATAGCTCTTTGCCAAAGGTACGAAAGTGATACCCGTTGATGTTGTATTTGTCAAATGAACGGACCTTATAGTCAAAACCATTAGCGACTTGTCTCAACTCGGCATCCATAGACTCTGCATCAGCCTACAAGTTTAATACGAAAAAATGGATGCATTAGCCGCAAATTAGACCAATAAATCAAATGGGACCTTAATGGTAATTAATTACCCTTTGTTTGAACCAAGAGACAAACCAGGATAGTCGCCTCCATGCTTTGCGAGAAGCTCATACTCTTCGACGGAATCCTTTTCGATGACTGCTCCATCCGAGAATTCGGCGACGTATCGACTATATCAAATATCCGGGAATAAGAGTAGTTCAAAGCAATAAGAAGTTGCGGAACAATAAATTACCGATAACTTACTCGATGTACGGCCGCACTTCTGTTAGGTTGGTGAAGATATACAATGAAATGGTCCGCCATTCTTCGACATCCAACGATTTCCCTTTCGAAGCACCGGATGGTGCGAGCTTACCTTTGAATAGGCTGAGGTTGGATCGAACTTTTTCTCGGTCGCCATCATTGTACCGAGGCTTCGGGTTATGCAAATGATGATTTTTGGCTTCGTAGTGTGCTGTCACGAAGTTTGCCGCCTCCTCAGTAATGAATGCCTCGGCCATCGATGCTTCAATTCGACGTTTATTTTTACACTTAGCTCGAAGCGTCTTCTGCATCCTCTCAGTTGAGTAGCACCATCGATTTTGAACGGGCCCCCCCATTCTTGCCTTGGTCGGGAGATGCAAAATCAAATGTTGCATTGGATTAAAGAAGCCCGGTGGAAAGATCTTTTCTAATTTGCAGACCAACTCCGACGCCAACTCTTCCATTTCATCTAGCACGCCAGGCGATAGTTCTTTCGCGCAAAGAGAACGAAAGAAATAGCTCAGCTCTGCCAGTACTAGCCATTCATCCTTAGGGATAAAGCCACGCAACATCACCGGCATTACCCGCTCAATCCATATGTGCCAATCATGACTCTTGAGCCCAAATATTTTCAATTTCTCAAGACTCGCTCCCCTCTTTAGATTCGAAGCATACCCATCGGGGAACATCAACCGCATTTTCACCCACAATAGCATTTCCCTCATAGCTGGCCTTTCAAGATTGAACCATGCCTTTGGCTTCGCTATGCTTTGCTTTCCTTTCCGTTGTCCCAAGTTTTGCAACGGTCTATCACATAGAGCCTCCAGGTCGATTCTAGCCTTAGGATTATCTTTTGACTTCCCCTCTATGCCGAACAATGTACCAAAAATGGCCTCCGCAATATTCTTTTCAGTGTGCATCACGTCATTGTTGTGTGGGCAAAGGAGGTCTTTGAAGTAAGGGAGATCCCATAAGCATGACTTGTGAGTCCAGGCGTGTTCCGTATTATACCCTTTGAAGTATCCTGGACGCAAAGGATCGGGCTCGAGAGCGTTTAACTGATCAACGGTCTGTTGGCCTGTCAACGCAGCTGGTGCAGTGTTTTTGACAACTCTACCTTTGATGAAATTCTTCTTGTCTTTTTTGAACTTATGGTCAGGATCCAGGAATTGTCTATGCATGTCGAAGCAAGAATACTTGCGACCAGCCTGCAGCCAACGGAACTAAAGAGCTGCCTTGCATGTGGTGCACGGGAACCTTCCATGCACACACCAGCCAGCAAATAGCGCAAACGCCGGATAATCATGCGTCGAGTACATGTACCACACATGCATTTTGAAATTTGTTTTGGTAGCCGCGTCGTAGGTCTTGATCCCATTATCCCAGGCTTCTTGCAACTCATCCTTAAGTGGCTGCATGTACACATTCATATTCTTCCCCGGATAGTTGGGCCCTGGAATTATCAACGTCAGGAAAATGTTCTTTCTTTTCATAATCTCTCCGGGTGGCAAATTTAGTGGAATGACAAATACAGGCCAACAATTGTATTGTGCTGCCGTCATACCATACACATTGAACCCATCTGTACTGATGGCAACTCTAGGTTGCCTTGGATCTTCCGATTTATCCTTATGTAATGCATCGAAGTGCCTCCACGCAAAACCATCTGAAGTGTGTACCAGCATCTTGTTCCCATCCGCATCTAGTTCGGTTCTTTTGCCAAATTTGTGCCATGTCATCTGTGTGGCCGTCTCTTCGACCATGAAAAGACGTTGAAGTCTTGGTACGATTGGCAGATATCGAAGAAAACTAATGGGGATTTTGGTCTGATTCTTCTCACCCATGCCGTTGTCTACCACAATATACCTGGAAGAATTGCAAATGGGGCAATAGTTCAAGGCCGCATACTCAAGCCTAAATAAGGCACATCCATTCCCACAGGCATGTATCTTCTCATAGGGCATCTTAAGTACACGGAGGATTTTCTCTGACTGGTACAGGTTTGCAGGCAGTACATGGCCTTTGGGTAGAAAGCGTCCAAAAATCGTCATCATCGCATCGTAGCATTCCCTGCCTAGGTTGAATTGAGCCTTCAGAGCCATTACTTGCGCGATGGCATCCAGCTGACAAAGCTCAATCTGCTCGTGGAGAGGACGTTTTGAAGACTCCAGCATTTCATACAAGGCGTTTGCAGATTCCTCCATCTCATCGTCCGAATCACGAGCATCATCAAAGTCTTGCACCATGTCTTCAATCCCGGTACCATGCTCGTCGGTGCGACGACGAATCACCTCAGCTCTGGCACGTTGGTCAGACTCGCCATGAAAAGTCCACACCGTATAATTAGGCGTAAAACCCCACTTCTGCAGGTGTTTACCCATTTCAAACTCTGTCTGCTTTTTCCAATTGTCGCAGTTGGGACAGGGGCACCATGTTTTATGCTGGCCATTTGCAAATGCGGCTCTCACAAACCCCCTGGTTTTTGTTAACCATTCATGGGTCATGTCTTTCTGACTACGGTGACCAGTGTTCATCCAAGCACGATCACTCATGTTGCCTAGCTACCTATGGGGGCACAAGAAATAAATATATAATTCATCATCTATATTCATACGCTAATCAAGTTTGTCAGTTTTATCACGTCCATGCAACCTACACGCTAATAGGTAAAGATAGGTCCTAATCCCCCCCGAGTATGTGTAGACTGGGTTCGTTTTCCCATGCTCTGCTCCAGATGCAACGCAGAATTTTGACAACACCTCCCTGCTGTTCTCCTGATACACGTCTCGGCAATAAGCAGAGAGGATGTGTACCCGGAGAACAACAGGGGAGGCACTGACGAAATTCCGCATCGGATCTGGAGCACAACATAAGGGAAAACAAACCCAATCTACACATACTCGGGCTTTCCATGGATAATGTTGGACAATTCGAAAGGATGGCGGTTATAAATATGCAAAGAAATGCATATTTATAGATGTCGCCCTTTCGAATGGGAGACGCATACTGGTCACGCATACTCATGATTGAATAAACCTATAGCTAACAAGTTTCATCGGCACGAAGACCGGGACAGAGCAAATTAAGGGGGTAGGAGGAGAAGTCATTTGTGCTCACCAACAAACGCAAGGGCGGAGCTCGTCCAACGCACGTGGAGGTCGTCGAACAACTGCACATTGAAATTCACCCGATCAACACAAATATGATGTTTTTATGATTAACATAACTATATGACCTAACTCATAACTATGTGGGTCAGTGTCATCGGGGGTCGAAGGTCACTGGCGTCGGGGATTGGGGTCTTTTCGGTCAACAAGAGGCCGAAGAGGTGTCGGGGCTCCGGGGTTGGGGGTCAGTGGCGTCGGGGGTCGGGGTAGGGGGTCGGGGGTCGAGGGTGAGTGTTGTCGGGGGTCGAGGGTCAGTGGCGTCGGGCGTCGGGGGTCGGGGGTCAGTGGCGTCGGGGGTCGGGGTAGGTGGTCGGGGGTCGAGGGTGAGTGTTGTCGGGGGGCGGGGGTCGGGGGTCGAGGGTCAGTGGCGTCGGGCGTCGGGGATCGGGGGTCAGTGGCGTCGGGGGTCGGGGTAGGGGGTCGGGGGTCGAGGGTGAGTGTTGTCGGGGGTCGGGGGTCGAGGTTACCTATAAAACTTTCCAGGTCACCTATAAAACTTTCCAGCTCCAACTAGCTAAAACTAGCTCTAGCGGTGGCATCCAAATAGGGCCATTGTGTCGTGCTTTCTTACCATGTTCTCCTAATCTTTTCAGATGTGACGTGGTAGTAATTTTAAATTATTTTATTCATAAACCAGATTACTTACTCAGTCTTCTATTGTATATACGATGCACTTTTTTCCATGACCTCTACTTATACATTGGTTTTGTTCACTAGATTCCTGAATTCAGGGCACGTGCGTCTGCTCGGATTGATGCATGGATAAAACTTGATGTCCTCTACATGCGCGATGAGTGTATAACTCTTTAACATCACATATTAGGGGCACTTTTACCCATATTAACATCACATTGAGTTGGTGTAAATGTAGAGAGTCGATGCCAGGGTCTATATAATTGATATGCATACAACCAACAGGAAGTTAACACGCGCATATCAAAACGGCCAAACATAGAGCCATGACACAAACTAAGCGCCCTAGGGTATGGAGGGCTAATGACATGCTCCACATGCAGACACAGACCATTATTCGCAGCAGTCTCAGAATTTATTTTGTTGAACACTAAATCATTAGGAAAATCAATTAAACCAAAGTTGTCACATGTCATTGTAAATTTTGGGAACTTGGTATGGCCTTTGTTTAACACAATGCATTAAGTAAAACTGACATTTATATGTTAATCATATTTCCACAGCAGATAAAAAGTTATTTGTATTTGCATAATTTCTATAACAACATTGTGCCATTCTACATATTCGAAGGTGTCACCTCCTTTATTTTGTATCATTTATTCAAAGAGAATAGATATTAGCATGAGAATATTTTCTTTGTGTAGGTATGATGTGTCATTTGTCCAAGAATTACAACCAAATACATGGTAAATAGCAGTACGAACTCATTTTTTTCATTTTCTCCTTT
>NC_058522.1:203378985-203386485 GCF_904849725.1 Hordeum vulgare subsp. vulgare | reverse complement strand
TCGTCACTCTCCGATGAAATCTATATAACAACCATAGTATTCACATAAGCACTCACACTTGTAATCATTCTAGCAATCAATTAACAAACATCAATAAAAGTTGGTGCAATCAAAATTTAATAAGAGAGAGCGGATAAAAATCCAAAGGAAACTTCAAAGAAGCTAGGAAGCCTTCTACTACATCAAACACTATATAGTTTTGGTTCTAACTGAAAATAAAACACTAAAATAGAAAAAATAATAGAAAACAAAATATAAAATAACTAAGATAACACAAGTAAAATTTACAAAACAATATTTTTATAAGTATTTTCAAAATAGGAAATCAAACTAGCAATGCAATCAATTCGCAAGTTAGTATAGAACTAGAATTGATTCCACGCAAACAAATAAGAATAAATAAAATAAAATTTTGTTGTTGTTGAAAAGTTACTGGTAAATATCAAAAAACAAAATATAACTTGTCACAATTACAAAAAAACAAATTAAGAACAATTAATACAAAAGAAATAGCAAGAAAACAAAAAAGGCTAAAACAGAATCTGTTTTGCTTAAAACCCTAAGTAAAAATATATAACAAAATTGAAACTTAAACTACTGAAAGATATGATCAATAGGAAGCAGCAGCAAAAAGAATCAAATTAAAAGCTCTTTTAAACTCCCGGAATAAGCAAAACAAGCTTTAATTCAAATCTGATCTAACTCAATTTTTATAAATCCAAACATAGACAAATTATATATCTACAAAAACTACATAAATTTTTTGATCCAACGCAAAACGAATCACCTAATTCGGAGGTATAGACTAATAGGTGGCGAGGAAGAACTCCGGCGAGGTAGCTGCTCCGGCGAGGTGGGGAGGTCGCCGGCGGGGTGTGGAATCGGCGGAGGAGTCACACGGCAGGGGGTGGGGCGCTGGAGAGGCTCGGCAGGGGTGATGGGGAAGCCCCACGAGACCTACTGTACTCCGTTCTTGACAGGAAGATGAGGTTGGTGGCGCCGTGGCTACGAGCATGGGAACGGGGCGTTTCTCGAGGGGAATGGAACGAGGAGGACGAGGGGATCCTTTATAGGTGGCGAGGAGGTGCTGGGGGGAAGGAGATTCGCGAATTCCGGAACGGGAGGATCTCTTGGTTCCTGCCATGGAAGTTCCTGGTAACGTGAATGACTAGAGGAAGGAGAAGATAGTAAACGGGCCAGATTAGGAAACTCCTTAATGGGCCAGCTCTTTATTTCCTATTAAACACGATTTCTTTCCTTTTTTCAAAATTAGGAAACTAAAACGATAAAAGGGAAATCAAATCAATTCGTAATATAGAGTTTCTATACACTAAAATTATCAAAAAAATAAAATCTAAATGATGGCATTTTTCCATGGCCAAAATAAAAACTTAAAAAAAATGTTTTTCGAAAAAATCCCTAAAAGCATTATTTCTTTTTGCAATTATTTTCTCAAATTAAATTTTGGTTTTTTTTCTTGGCTCGAAATATTTCAATGAATGCCCCTGGTTTTTGGAGGGTCATTTTCCTCCGCTCTTTCTTGCATGCAAGAATTTTGTTGGGGCATTTTCTCGGGGAAGAAAAATATAGAAGCAAGGGCAAATATTTTGGAAGGATTAAAATGCAAACTCCGTTCAAATTCTTTATAGTTGAATAAGTCATGTCATCTTCTTGGTTGAATTTGAATTCCTCGGTGACGGGGAAAGTCATTTTATTCCCTCTCATTCAAAAGTTTTTGAAAAGTTTCAAATTTGACACAAGTTTCAATCACTCAAGCAAACAAACAAACAATCTAATAATTATTTCAACATTCCAAAATTTGGGATGTTACAAACCTACCACACTTAAAATGAATCTCGTCCTCCAGATTCGAAGAGGCTAGAAAGAAAGGTTAGGGTTTGGGGCTCTTCTAACAAATCCAACTTCCGGCAAAGTGGGATGCTACCACACTTAAAATGAGAGGTACTGGTCCCTTAAGATTTTAACAATCCTCTAGGGTTTTGGCATCTGACTCTTCACAGTCTTCATACCTTCCGCTATATTCATAACGTTTCCATTAAAACGAGGTTCCTTATGTTGATATAAGCTTCTTCCTTTACTGGGTCTTCTTAACTGACAAGTCTCGTGACCATTCTAAATAACCTATCGATGATTCTCATGGTGGTCTACCATTTGTGGCTATCCTGCAGGGAGAGGGGTCTTGGTTTCATTCTCACCGTAAAATTTCCTACGTGTGACAACAAATGCCATGTACTTGGGGCTTTCCTTGTACTATTCTAAGGCTTAAACAAAAGCTTCAAAGAACGTCGTCTCTCTATATGTGTAAGTCTCTCAGATTTACCATTCAGAATAGCAAGATAAATGATAAGAGTAAGTCGTCATGGTGATCAATCCATTCCGCACCCAAATCATTTCTCTGTATAAGGTTTAGCGAATCTCGCATTCTAACACTTGGGCATCCTCACAAGCGTTGCAGAATTTCTCTTGTCCACGCATGAAGTTCGGATAATCCATTGATTCTGCAAGCTCAACAAAACATCTATCCTATCTTCACAACTCTCAGGTTTTCGTATGTTCCTAAGAAAATGTTTGCTGATCCATCATAGGTTCTTCCTTCATGCTCTTGGGGCAACCTTCATGAAATCTTGAGATGCATCCTTGGTACCGGTTGTATTCCTTGAACTCATTTTTCCTTCCATTGGTGTGTGTACCAACAAAAGTGTTTGTTCCTCATATTAAATCTCTCCTCAAATTTCCAATTCCAAGGTACACTATTCTTCTGTTTCACCCCCATAGTTTGATATGGTCCAACATTTCCTTCGACTGTATTCACTGGGTTTGGCTTCTTGGTATGCATGGTACACTCGTACTCATTGGATCCTGTGGGTTTACCGATTACTACCACACATAAAATGAATTATACTCATGCCTGCATAGACCATATTTTCTCATATCCTCATAATTGTTCAGAGATCTTTGTTCGAAGAGAAACAACGCATACAGTTCCAACATAGGCAATCATGAGACAATAAATTCCATTGATTCATGAAGTTATTACAATCTCAGGGACTTCTGTTACAAAAATTTCAAATCTATGATCTCATGAAAAACAAGAGTGCTTCAGATTACACTTATTGCCATGGTCAAAACTTAACTACAACATTCTAGCTTTCTTCACATGTGGACAATCGCTAGCAAAATGTCCCGCTTCCTTGCAACGAAAGAAAATGAGTTCTGACAAGTCTTGAGGCGTCTTAGAGTTTGCTTTTGCTCCTTGGGTTTCCGGCTTCCTTCCTGAGCACATGTAATTGTGGTGGACAAATTCCATACACTTGTAACATCTGACATGACTCAGGTCTATATCTGCAGAGATTTGGCTCTTCCGAGGGTACTTTTTTTCTTTCCGGACTCCTTTATTTTGGCCAGTTCTTCTATTTCAAGTGGATCAAACTCCACTTTTTCTGTCGGGAGGTTTCCCAGGTACTCTTGGCTTCCCTACGTGCAATCCTGTGAATAATATCCTTCTTCTCCACATGAGTAGCAGGCATTGGAGAAAAATCTGGTCAGACCTTGTCCATCAGGGTCTTCAATATTTTCGTTCATCACCGGCTCTTCTAGAATCTTCTTCTTGAATGTTTCCTTCATTGCTTCTTTCTGTTGCTGGACAACTTGTTGTACCTTGGGTTAAATGTGACATTGAGCTGGGTAGTGGGTGGTTCCTTCACACAAGAAACAAGTCACCTGACTTGTTGGGCATTCCTGAGCTGGGTGATTTTCTTCACAATGAGTGCATCCATCCTTGTGTTCCTCCTGGGTGTGTCCTATTTCTCCACAGATCTTGGATGCAGAAGTCTCCTTCTTCTGATTATCATAGCACTTCCGAATAAGACGGGATCTTAACAGAGTCTTCTTGAATTCGTCCCAAGTTTCTGCTCCACTAAATCCTTGTATGGCATGGTGCATTTTCCACCAGATTGCAGCACTTTGGGTAAAGTACTGGAGAGCGTGTTCCACTTCATACTTCCTTGAGATCAAGTTGCTCCCGAAGTGGTTCTCCATGTTCTGAATCCATATTTCAGCTTCCAGCTGGATCATTGGTCCAGAGACTACAAGTCTAGCTTCATACTCCATCTCATAGGGTTGAGGTTTTGGGGATGAGACGGGTAAGAGAGAGGGAGATACACACAATACAAACAATATTTTTTTGAGAATAGGTTTTATTTGTGGCTGTCGAAAAACACACACCAACGACGGCTCACAAATCATCGTATCTAACGTGGGTATATAACAGGGGTTTGGACTTCTAATGGTCATATAAATATTCGAACGCTTCAGGGTCTTCGAGTTCTTCGGGTCTTGAGAGTCTTCTGTTGGTGTAGCTTCAATTCTTCAAACGCATGGTGAAATCCTCTTTACTTTGAAGTAGAACTCCGTTGATTCTGCATGAGGTCAAAGGGGTAAGGGTATTGTATAACTATTTGAGGTGAGAGAGAACATTTGATGAAATCAGAAGAGATGAGAAGTGAAAGATGTTCTCAAAAATAAGATTTTTGAGAGATCCTATCCTAAGAAGTTTCCAGTTTCTAGGGTCACGTCCTACAGTCGACATGTGCTCTGATACCATTTCTGTAGCGACCTGACTCAAAATGGGTCAAGCCTCTGTGTTTCTGTGCCATCCCTGGATCAGTATGCTGGCACACACAGTACATCAATGTATATATCAAAGTGCAATCACATGTAAATAGCGTAAAACTGATATATACCTTAAATATCTCAGCGGAAGCAGTCACGGGAGTGGAGTCCCAATAAACACCAACGGCAAGTTGAGTGTAGACCGTAACCCTGAATCGTACTCTTACTCGTCAAAGAAAAATATCTGAACATAAGACGTTGCAGCCGTGTAGGTCAGCATATGGAATATGCCGGCAAGTCACATATGAGAGGGGGTAAAATATCATCTATACTATATGCATATATGGCAGGTGGTGCTATATGTTTTTAGCGAAAAGCAAGTTTTCTCCTACATCAAGAGAGACTTAAAAGCAAAATGTTACTACGTTGTCTGTTGTTAACGAGATGGCTACGCCCACCAATTCTCGGACCCGAGTTGTCAATAATCCCCACATCAATATTACTATTTGTGTTGAGAATTTCAGATAACTTCAGTTCCTTTGGCTCAAGTTGTCCATGACCGTGGACACGGCTAATCGATTAGGTTTGAGTACTCTGCAGAGTTTTGCACATGTTCCCCACAAGATTTGATCGCCTCCGTGTATGTCCTCGCACTTCAGGATGTTTGAAGACCGGATGATCAAAACATGGTCTTTCAACGGGTCCCTCTGAATCCCCGTCGGTGCCCAACCAATCCTACCGTTCTTCTACATCTGCTAGCACCGCCTGTCCAGAGTAGCCGCATTGTCCAACCAAGCCAGAGCCCATAATGACTTGTGGCTCTGCAGGTAAGCCTTGGGTCTTGAAAATATCCGTCCGTCTCTTTGAGCCTGGGTAAAGCTTTCCACAGGATGTCATGGCCGTCCCTAGCATCCCGGGTCATCCACTGGGTTCTCCAGGGAGCCGATCAACCGTCCTTCACCCAGAGTTGCATTGCGTCCGAGGTCTTGAAAATCTTGTCTTAACCGGTCTTGATTATTTAATCAACCTCGCATCACTCATGTTATGCACTCAACCGAATTCCCGTCTACTCAAGCATAGCAATATGAAATTTGTCGTCCCGGGGCCAAGTATCGGGGTTGTTGGGTGCCTACCACATGACACTACAAACTATACTAAAATTTCCAAGTATCTACTCACCATGCAATTGGGCATAGGATGGTAGAACTATGATGCATAAAACATAGGTGATAGTAGGATCAAAGTGACTTGCCTGGCGATGTTGACGAAGAAGAATTTCTCGAGAAATAACTTGATAGACAACTCGTCACTCTCCGATGAAATCTATATAACAACCATAGTATTCACATAAGCACTCACACTAGCAATCATTCTAGCAATCAATTAACAAACAGCAATAAAAGATGATGCAATCAAAAATTAATAAGAGAGAGCGGATAAAAATCCAAAGGAAACTTCAAAGAAGCTAGGAAGCCTTCTACTACATCAAACACTATATAGTTTTTGTTCTAACTGAAAATAAAACACTAAAATAGAAAAAATAATAGAAAAAAAAATATAAAATAACTAAGATAACAGAAGTAAAATTTACAAAACAATATTTTTTATAAGTATTTTCAAAATAGGAAATCAAACTAGCAATGCAATCAATTCACAAGTTAGTATAGAACTAGAATTGATTCCGTGCTAACAAATAAGAATAAATAAAATAAAATTTTGTTGTTGTTGAAAAGTTACTGGTAAATATCAAAAAACAAAATATAACTTGTCACAATTACAAAAAAAACAAATTAAGAACAATTAATACAAAAGAAATAGCAAGAAAACAAAAAAAAGACTAAAACAGAATCTGTTTTGCTTAAAACCCTAAGTAAAAATATATAAGAAAAATTGAAACTTAAACTACTGAAAGATATGATCAATAGGAAGCAGCAGCAAAAAGAATCAAATTAAAAGCTATTTTAAACTCCCGGAATAAGCAAAACAAGGTTTAATTCAAATCTGATCTAACTCAATTTTTATAAATCCAAACATAGACAAATTATATATCTACAGAAACTACATAAATTTTTTGATCCAACGCAAAAAGAATCACCTAATTCGGAGGTATAGACTAATAGATATGAATTTTCTAATATTGCAATTTTCTGAAAAAAAACTGCAATACGGGATTTCGTGAATCTCACCATGGGTGACAGAGAGGAAGAACTCCGGCGAGGTAGCTGCTCCGGCGAGGTGGGGAGGTCGCCGGCGGGGTGGGAAATCGGCGGAGGAGTAGCACGGCAAGGGGTGGGGCGCTGGAGAGGCTCGGCAGGGGTGATGGGGAAGCGCCACGAGACCTACTATACTCCGTTCTTGACAGGAAGATGAGGATGGTGGCGCCGTGGCTACGAGCATGGGAACGGGGCGTTTCTCGAGGGGAATGGAACGAGGAGGACGAGGGGATCCTTTATAGGTGGCGAGGAGGTGCTGGGAGGGAAGGAGATTCGCGAATTCCGGAAGGGGGTGATCTCTTGGTTCCTGCCATGGAAGTTCCTGGTAACGTGAATGACTAGAGGAAGGAGAAGATAGTAAACGGGCCAGATTTGGAAACTCCTTAATGGGCCAACTCTTTATTTCCTATTAAACACAATTTCTTTCCTTTTTTCAAAATTAGGAAACTAAAACGATAAAAGGGAAATCAAATCAATTCGTAATATAGAGTTTCTATACACTAAAATTATCAAAAAAATAAAATCTGAATGATGGGCATTTTTCTACGGCCAAAATAAAAACATAATTTTTTTTTTCCAAAAAATCCCTAAAAGCATTATTTCTTTTTGCAATTATTTTCTAAAATTAAATTTTGGTTTTTTTCTTGGCTCAAAA
>NC_058522.1:203356485-203373985 GCF_904849725.1 Hordeum vulgare subsp. vulgare | reverse complement strand
ATGAAAGTTTATTGCTGTGAATAAATTCATGTCAATCTGGGGCCTAATGTTGGGGATATTACCTGCGGTATGACCCGCCCTATTGGGCCGGGTCCGGTGTAAGGCGACTCAACATTCATGATGAAGATAGGCCCTGGCCCAGGATCCGGAAGGCGCAAGGAGATCATCAACGAAGAGCCGGCCGAACACATGAGCCTAGATGGCGGTTCAAGACCGACGGAGAAGATGAGTCGCCGTGGTTGTTTCCTTGCTTGGGAGACACGGCGGTTTAGAGATATGGCAGACCACGATTTTTAATGTGACCTAGACTTTTGTAAAACCTAGGACCTCGACCTGTATATAAAGGCGAGTCCCTAGGGTAGATAGGGTCAATTTACAATCCATCGAGAGCTAGGTAGGGCAAGTTACGCCCTCCTTGTAATTGATTCCACCATTAATACACACAAAGCAAGACATAGGCTTTTACCTCCATCAGAGGGGCCGAACATGGGTAAACCCGAGTCTCGCTTCCACTCAACCCCTTTAAGTCGCCACTAAGGTGCAATGGCTCCATCACTAACTCCTTTCAGGAGGACATCTGCCATCACAAAACCCCGACAGGTGGTGTAGGTGTTGTTGTTGTTGTGGTTGTGGTTGTTGTTGTTGTTGTTTTTGTTGCTGTTGTTGTGGTTCTAGTTGGTGAGGTTGTTGTTGTTGTTGTTGTTATTGTTGTGGTTCTAGTTTGTGAGGTTGTTGTTATTGTTGTTGTTGTTGTTGTTGTTGTCATTGTCCTCGTGGTCGTCTGTAGCGACCCGACTCAAGACGAGTCAAGCCTCTGTGTATCTGTGCCATCCCTGGATCAGTATGCTGGCACACACAGTACATCAATGCATATATCAAAGTGCAATCACATGTAAATAGCGTAAAATTGATATATACCTTAAATATCTCAGCGGAAGCGGTCAAGGGAGTGGAGTCCCAATAAACACCCAACGGCAAGTTGAGGGTAGACCGTAACCCTGAATCGTACTCTTACTCGTCGAAGAAAAATATCTGCAACATGAGACGTTGCAGCCATGTAGGTCAGCACATTGAATATGCCGGCAAGTCACATAAGAGAGGGGGTAAAGTAATAATCAACTATCTCTACATGCATATTTGGTCGGTGGAGCTAAGTTTTGCATAAAGCCAGTTTTATCCTACAACAAGAGGGGTTGAAAGCAAAATGTTACTACAATGTTTGTTGTTAGCGAGATGGTTCCGCCAACCAGTTCTCTTACCCGAGTTGTCAATAATTCCCATATCAAATATATTTAATGGTGTTGAGAAATCCAGATAACTTCAGTTCCTTTGGCTCAAGTCGTCCATGACCGTGGACACGACTAATCGATTAGGTTTGAATACTCTGTAGAGTTTTGCACACGTTCCCCACAAGATTTGATCGCCTCCGTGTATGTCCTCGCACTTCAGGGCGTTTGAAGACCGGATGATCAAAACATGGTCTTTCAACGGGTCCCTCTGAATCCCTGTCGGTGCCCATGCATTCCTACCGTTCGTCTACATCTGCTAGCACCGCCTGTCCAGAGTCGCCGCGTTGTCCAACCAAGCCAGAGCCCATAATGACTTGTGGTTGTGCAGGTATTCCCAAACGGGATTTGAAACAATGGTGAAAACAATTGCAAGTTACTAAGGAACTAGAATTGATTTCATGAAAACAATTAAAAATAAAATAAAAAATTGTTGCAAAACTACTCTTTATCTAACAGAAACAAAACATAATAATCTTTCTGAAATAATAAAGAAAATATTTTAAAACAGAAAATAGAGAAAGGAATTAGCCGAACTCCTAAAAGCGGTGAAACAGAAATTGTTTCACATGAAACAGTGAGCTAAAATACTCAAACAAATCTGAAATTTTTACCACTTATAAATAAGATCACTAGTGATCAGTACCAAAAGGAATCAAATTAAAAGCTATTTCTAAACTCCTGGAATAAGCAAAACAAGCTTTAATTCAAATCTGATCAAACTCAATTTTTATAAATCCAAACATAGACAAATTATATATCTACAGAAACTACATAAACTTTGTGATCCAACGCAAAAAGAATCACCTAATTCTGAAAAAACTGCAATACGGGATTTCGTGAATCTCACCGGAGTTAGTCGCCGGAGATGGAGAAGACGACGGGAAGGTGGCTCCGGTGGCCGGCCGAGGCAGCGGAGGGGTCCAGGCGGGGGAGGAGGGCTCCGACCGAAGGTTGGTGCTGCCGGCGCGGCGTGGGGCGACGGGAGGAGGCAGCACGACCTCCGGCGAGTCCCTGTTGAAGATGAACTCCGGCGAGGCGGGGGCTGCGGCTAGAGGCGAGGAGAGGTATGGTTCTTGGGGAAAATGGATAGAGGAGGGTGTGGGGGTTCTTATAGGGGCGACGGGAGGTGCTGGGAGGGAAAGAGCTTCGCGAATCCCGGAGGTGGGGATTCCTCTGTCCATGGAAGGAAAAAATCTCTGTGACGTGAGAGAGAGAGGAGGAAGAAGACGATCTCCTGTTGGGCTAGAATAGGAAAGTGCTTAATGGGCCAGCTCTTATTTCCATTTAAAACTGATTCCTTTCCTATTTTTAAAACTAGGAAACTAAAACGATAAAAAGGAAAACAAATCAATTCGAAATAAAGAGTTTCTATATACTAAAATTATCAGAAAAATAAAATATAGATGATGGGCATTTTTCCACGGCAAAAATAAAAACTTCAGAAAAAATTATTTTCACAAAATTGCCTAAAAGGTTTATTTTCTTTTGCAAATAATTTTCAAATGATCCTCTAAGTTTGAGGGTGCAAATAACATTCGAAATGCCCGGGTATTTGACGGTCATGTTCCTCCGCTCTTTTCTGTTTGACCAAATGTATTTCCCAACATTTTCTTGCGCGAAGAAAACGAATGGAAATGCAAAAAGAATTCAATGCAACTAGTTCCGTTCAAATTCTTTGTAGTTGAAGAAGTCATGTCATCTTCTCTCTTTGTTTTTAAATGATTGAATTTGAATTCACCGGAGAAGGGGGAAAGGCATTTTATTCCCTCTCATTCAAAAGTTTCGAAAAGTTTCAAATTTCACACAAGTTTCAATCACTCAGGAAAACAACAAACAATCAATCTAATAATTATATTAACATTCCAAAATTTATAATTTTGGGATGTTACATCGTCGTTGTCGTCGTCATCATCGTTGTAATCGTCATCGTCGCTGTCGTCGCTGCCGTCTTCCTCGTCCTAGTCCTCGTCGTTGTTGTTGTTATCATCATCATCTTCGTCTTCGTCGTTGTCGTCGTTGTTGTTTTGTTATCTTCATTGTCGTCGTCATCGTTGTGGTTATCATCGTCATCATCATCGTCATCGTTGTCGTTGTTGTTGTCGTTGTTATCTTCATTGTCGTTGTTATCGTCGTTGTCGTCATCGTCGTCGTCATCGTCGTTGTTGTTGTTCTTGTTTTTGTTGTTGTTGTTGTCGTCGTTGTTGTTGTTATTGTTGTGGTTGTTGTTGTTGTTATTGTTGTTGTTATTGTTGTTCCTGTTGTTGTTGTTGTTGTTGTTGTGGTCGTTGTTGTCATCGTTGTTGCTGTTGTTGTTGTAGTAATTGTTCTCATCATTGTCTTTGTTGTCGTCGTTGTCGTCGTCGACGTCGTCGTCGTCGTTGTTGTTGTTGTTGTTGTTGTTGTTGTTGTTGTTGTTGTTGTGGTTCTTGTTTTGGTGGTTGTTGTTGTCGTTGTCGTCGTTGTCGTCCTCATCGTCGTCATTGTCGTCGTCATCATCGTCGTCATCATTGTCCTCTTCCTCGTCCTCGTCCTCGTTGTTGTTTTTGTTGTTGTTGTTGGTGGTGTTGTTGTTGTTTTTGTTATTGTTGTCGTCGTCGTCGTTGTTATTGTTGTTGTTGTTGTTGTTGTTGTTGTTGTTCTTGTTGTTGTGGATGTTGTTGTCGTCATCATCGTCGTCATCGTCCTCGTCGTTGTCTTTGTTGTTGTTGTTGTTGTTGTTGTTGCTGTTGTTGTTGCTGTCATTGATATCGTTGTTGTCGTTGTTGTCGTCATTTTTGTTGTTGTCATGCTTCTCATCATTGTCGTTCTTGTCGTCGTTGTCATCATCGTCGACATCGTTGTTGCTGTTGTTGTTATTGTTGTTGTTGTTGTTGTTGTTGTTTTTGTTGTTGTAGTAGTAGTAGTACTACTACTACTAGTAGTACTATTTGTTGTTGTTGTTGTTGTTGTCGTCATCATCATTGTTGACCTCATCGTTGTTATCATCGTCGTCGTTGTTGTTGTTACTGTAGTTGTTGTTGTTTTTGTTGTTGTAGTAGTAGTAGTACTACTACTGCTAGTAGTACTATTTGTTGTTGTTGTTGTTGTTGTCGTCGTCATCATTGTTGACCTCATCGTTGTTATCATCGTCGTCGTTGTTGTTGTTACTGTAGTTGTTGTTGTTTTTGTAGTAGTAGTAGTTGTTGTTGTTGTCGTCGTCGTCGTCTTCTTCTTCTTTGTTGTTGTTGTTGTTTTTGTTGTTGCTTTTGTTGTTGTTGTTGTTTTTGTTATTGTTGTTGTTGCCGTTGTTGTCGTTGTTGTTGTTGTTTTTGTTGTTGTTGTTGTCGTTGTTCTCATTGTTCTCGTCATTGTAATTGTTTTCGTTGTCGTCTTCATTATCGTCGTCGTAATCGTCGTCGTCGTCGTTGTTGTTGTTGTTGTTGTTCGTGTTGTTGTTGTTGTTGCTGCTGCTGCTGCTGCTGTTGCTTTTTTCGTTGATGTCGTTGTTGTTGCTGCTATTGTTATTCTCGTTGTAGTCGTTTTATTCGTCATTATCGTTGTTGTCGTTGTCGTTGTCGTCGTCGTCGTCGTCGTCGTTGATGTTGGTGTTGTTGTTGTTGTTGCGAATAGAGGGCTTGCCGGGGCCTTGCGTTTGGAGCCCTTGTAATCCACGCCCCTCGCAGTGAGGGAAGGGCGTGGCCTCGGTGGGTCTTGGACTGCCTTTCTGCTGCTCTTCCCGGTACACTGCCATCAGGGGCGTCGCCGATGCCCGTGCACAAGTCTGTGGCACAAGGGACCCCGGTCTCTAGTGCACCGTCAGGAGCCCCCGGGACTGGGCCACGCACGCGCGCGGGGCATTGCTGGGGTAGTCCCAAAGTAGTGCATGGCCTTCCTCAGCAGGGGACTCTGTAGCTTTGGAGCCGTCACGGGGCGGCCCTTCCCCACGTCGAGCATCAAACACGCCACGTGGAGAAGTGCGCACATAGTAGCATCCCCACCTCCTGACATGTTCCTGCCATGCATGAAGCATGCACATTAAAGGTCAGGCAAGTGGCATTTGTGGCCATAATGGTCGTACTCGTGGCAGGCCCCTCCCCCGCATGCATTGGTGCAGCACGGTTGTTCCGTGTTCGCCCTTGATCATGGGTGATTGGGCGAGAGGGGCGGCGGTTTCTGGAGTGAGGGGACCTCGCCCCCGCGCCTCGCCCTATAAATTAGGGATTTTGCGAGGGGGTTTTGCTCATCCATCAGCTCCTGGAACATCCACCACCCCTCGGTTGCATCTGTAGAATCTTTTCTAGCTCGAGGTGGCGCTCGCCCCTAACCATGGCTAGGGGATGTGGGAGGCCACCATCGGACCATGCCACAACTTCAGGGGCTGTAGCTGCGAAGGGCGGCACGAGCGTCAGTGGTGGCGGAGGGGCGAGGAGCCGCGGTCGCCGTGGAGGCCGTGGTCGGGGGAGGCGGAGTGCTACTCTGGCACCTCCGTCTTCTCCCGTGGTTGGCGGGCACCTCGGACGGGACGACGCTGCAGTTTGTCGTGGAGCTGCAAAGCGTCCTGCGGGGCCATTTGCATCTCCCTCGCCCTTTTGCTAGGTCAATGGTGGCCTCCAAGCCCTCTGTCTTGTGGTTGCAGGTGTACGGTTGCTCCCACGACGCTACGCAAGTGCACGCGAAGTACCTGAAGTGCCGCTCCATGTTGCTCGGGAGGGCCTGGAAAGCCTTCGCCCCCGCCTGAAGCCTCGAGGATGGGCATATCCTCCGCTTCAAGCTAGTGGAGGATAATATGTTATCTGTCAAGTTTTGCAGGCGCTCAGGTGTGCGTCTCGGTTGCTGCGAAGAGGGCTCGAGCGGCGCCGAACGTCCCTCCTTGAGCTATAGCGACGAGGAGGACTGCGGCGGCAGTGGCACTCTTGGCACGTTAGGATCTTGGGGGGCCAGGTCGGAGTACGACTCGCCGAGCTCCGACTGACTGTCGGCCCTGTCGAGGAGGCCAGCTCACGCCTCTCCCCTCCCCGCTGGGGTTACTCTACAGGATCCCGCATCGACGCCTCGCCGTTGTTGTTATTGTCGTTTTTGTTGTTGTCATCGTCATCGTTGTTGTTGTTGTTGTTTGTTGCCGTCATTGATGTCGTTGTTGTCGTCGTTGATGTCATTGTCATCATCGTCGTCATTGTTGATGTCATTGTCGTCGTCGTCGTCGTCGCTGTTGTTGTTGCTGTCACTTTTTTCGTTGTTGTCACTGTTGTCATTGTTGTTGTTATTGTTGATGTTGTCGTTGTTATTGTCGTCGTCGTCGTTGTTGTTGTTGCTGTTCTTGTTCTTGTTCTTGTTGTGGCTGTCATTGTTGTTGTGGCTGTCATCATCGTTTTCGTGGTGGTGGTGGTCGTCGTCGTCATCGTTGTCGTCCTCGTCATAGTTGTTGTCGTCATCGTCGTTGTCGTCGTCGTCGTTGTTGTTGTTGTTGTTGTTGTTGTTTTTGTTGTTGTTGTTGTTGTTGTTGTTGTTGTCATCGTTGTCGTCGTGATCGTCGTGATCGTTGTCATCATCGTCCTCATCGCCTTCATTCTCGTCCTCGTCGTCGTCGTTGTTGTTGTTGTTGTTGTTGTTGTGGTTGTGCTTGTTGTTGTTCTAATTGTTGTTGTTTTTGTTGTTGTTGTTGTTGTTGTTCTTGTTCTTATTATCGTCGTCATCGTCGTCTTCGTTGTTGTTGTTGTTGTTGTTTTCCTTGGTGTTCTTGTTGTTCTTGTTGTTGTAGTCATCTTTGTCGTCGTCTCATTGTTTTTTGTTGTTGTTGTTCTCGTTTTATCATTGTTGTTGTTGTCGTTGTTGTCTTTGTTGTCGTCGTTGTTGTTGTAGTCATTGTTGTTGTAGTTGTTGTTGTAGTTGTTGTTCTTGTTTTTGTTGTTGTTGTTGTTGTTGTTGTTATTGTTATTGTTGTTATTGCAGCTATTGTTGTTGTTGTCGTTCTTCTTGTTCTTAGTGTCGTCGTCATCGTCGTCTTTGTTGTTGTTGTTGTTTTACTTTTTGATCTTGTTGTTCTTGTTGTTGTAGTCATCGTAATCGTCGTCCTCGTTGTTGTCGTTGTCGTTGTTGTCGTTGTTGTTGTTGTCGTTGTTGTTGTTGTTTTTGTTGTTGTTGTTGTTGTCGTTGTTGTTGTTGTCGTTGTCGTTTTTGTCGTTGTTGTCTTTGTTGTTGTCGTTTTTGTTGTCGTTGTGGTCATCATCGTCGTCGTCGTTGTTGTTGTTGTTGTTGTTGTTGTTGTTGTTGTTGTTTTTATCGTTATTGTCATCATCGTCGTTGTTGTCATCATCGTCGTCATCGTCATTGTTCTTACTGTTGTTGTTGTTGTTGTTTTCGTCGTCGTCGTTGTCGTCGTCTTCATTGTTCTTGTTGTCATCATCGTCGTCTTCATTGTTCTTGTTGTTGTTTTCGTTGTTCTTGTCGTTCATGTTGTTGTTTTTGTTGTTGTTGTTGTTGTCGTCGTTGTCGTCGTCGTCATTGTTGTTGTCGTTGTTGTTGTTGTTGTTCCCATTGTTGTTGTTTTTGTCGTTGTTGTTGTTATTGTCGTTATTGTCGTTGTTCTCGTCATTATCGTTGTTCTCGTCTCTGTCGTCGTCGTCATCATCATGGTTGTTGTTTTTTTTTGTTGTTGTTCTTATTGTTGTTGTTGTTGTTGCTGTTGTTGTTGTTATTGTTGTCGTCGTCATCGTCGTCTTCGTTGTTGTTGTTGTTGTTGTTGTTGTTGTTATTTATTTATTTATGTTGTTGTTGTTGTCGTTGTCGTCGTCGTCGTCGTCTTCATTGTTGTTGTTGTTGTTGTTGTTGTCATTGTTGTCACTGTTGTCGTTAATATCGTCGTTGTCATTGTTGTTGTTGTTATCATTCTTCTCGTTGTTCCCGTCGTTGTCGTCGTTGTCGTTGTTGTTGTCGTTGTCGTTGTTATCGTCATTGTCATCGTCGTCCTTATGGTTGTTGTCGTTGTTCTTGTAGTCATCGTCGTCATCGTCGTCGTCATTATCATTGTCGTCGTCGTCATCGTTATCGTCGTCTTTATTGTTTTTGTTGTTGTTGTTGTCGTCATCGTCGTCGCCTTTGTTGTTTTTGTTGTTGTTGTTCTTGTTGTCGTTGTTGCCGTTGTTGTCGTTGTTGTCGTTGTTTGCGTTGTTCTCGTTGTTGTTGTTGTTGTTGTTATCGTTGTTGTCGTTGTTCTCGCCATTGTCATTGTTGTCATCGTTGTCGTCGTCGTCGTCGTTCTCGTCGTCGTTGTTGCTGCTATAATTGTTTTTGTTGTTGTTGTTATTTATTTATTTATGTTTTTGTTGTTCTTGTCGTCGTTGTCTTCGTTGTCTTCGTTGTTGTAGTAGTAGTAGTAGTAGTTGTTGTTGTTGTTGTTGTTGTCGTTGTTGTCATTGTTGTCGTTAATGTCGTTGTTGTCATTGTTGTTGTTATCGTTCTTCTCGTTGTTCTCGTCATTGTCATCGTTGTCGTTGTTGTTGTCGTTGTCGTCGTACTCGTCGTTGTCATTGTCGTCCTTATGGTTGTTCTTGTTGTCCTTGTAGTAGTAGTCGTCGTCGTCATCATCATCTTCATCATCATCGTCGTCGTCGTCATTGTTATCGTCGTCTTCATTGTTTTTGTTGTTATTGTTTTCGTTTATATCGTTATTATCGTTGTTGTCGCTGTTGTCGTTGTTTTTGTTGTTCTCGTTGATGTCGCTGTTTCGTTCTTCTTGCTACGGTCATTGTTTTTGTTGTTGTTGTCGTCGATGTCGTCGTCACCTCCGTTGTTTTTGATGTTTTGTTGTTGTTGTTGTCATTGTAGCCGTTGTTGTCATTGATGTCATTGTTGTCGTTGTTCTCGTTGTTGTTGTTGTTGTCGTTGTTCTCGCCATTGTCGTTGTTGTCATCGTTGTCGTCGTCGTCGTCGTTCTCGTCGTCGTCCTTGTTGTTGTTGTTATTGTTATTGTTGTTTTGTTGTCGTTGTTGTTGTTGTCGTCATCGTCATAGTCGTCTTCGTTGTGGTTGTTGTTGTTGTTGTTGTTGTTGTTGTTGTTGTTGTTGTTGTGGTTGTTGTGGTTGTTGTTGTTGTTTGTGTTTGTTGTTGTCGTTGTTGTTGTTGTTGTTTTTGTTGTTATTGTCATTGACGTCGTTGTAGTCGTTCTTGTCGCTATTGTCGTCGTTGACTTTATTGTTGTCGTTGTTGTTGTTGTTCTCGTCATTGTCTTCGTCGTCGTCGTCGTCGTCGTCATTGTTGTTGTTGTTGGTTTTGTTGTTGTTATTGTTGTTGTTGTTGTCGTTGTTGTTCTTTTGTCGTTGTTGTTGTAGCGACCCGACTCAAAACGAGTCAAGCCTCTGTGTATCTGTGCCATCCCTGGATCAGTATGCTGGCACACATAGTACATCAATGTATATATCAAAGTGCAATCACATGTAAATAGCGTAAAACTGATATATACCTTAAATATCTCAGCGGAAGCAGTCAAGGGAGTGGAGTCCCAATAAACACCAACGGCAAGTTGAGTGTAGACCGAGACCCTGAATCGTAATCTTACTCGTCAAAGAAAAAATATCTGCAACATAAGACATTGCAGCCGTGTAGGTCAGCATATTGAATATGCCGGCAAGTCACATAAGAGAGGGGTAAAATAATAATCAACTATCTCTACATGCATATTTGGTCGGTGGAGCTAAGTTTTGCATAAAGCCAGTTTTATCCTGCAACAAGAGGGGTTGAAAGCAAAATGTTACTACAATGTTTGTTGTCAACGAGATAGTTCCGCCAACCAGTTCTCGTACCCGAGTTGTCAATAATTACCCTCATCAAATATGTATAGTGGTGTTGAGAAATCCAGATAACTTCAGTTCCTTTGGCTCAAGTCGTCCATGACCGTGGACACGGCTAATCGATTAGGTTTGAGTACTCTGCAGAGTTTTGCACACGTTCCCCACAAGATTTGATCGCCTCCGGGTTTGTCCTCGCACTTCAAGGTGTTTGGAGACCGGATGATCAAAACATGGTATTTCAACGCGTCCCTCTGAATCCCTGTCGGTGCCCATCCATTCCTACCGTTCGTCTACATCTGCTAGCACCGCCTGTCCAGAGTCGCCGCATTGTCCAACCAAGCCAGAGCCCATAATGACTTGTGGCTGTGCAGGTAAGCCTTGGGTCTTTAAAATATCCGTCCGTCTCTTTGAGCCTGGGTGAAGCTTTCCGCAGGATGACATGGCCTCTCCAGCATCCCGGGCATCCACTGGGTTTTCCAGGGAGCCGATCAACCGTCCTTCACCCAGTGTTGCATTGCGTCCGAGGTCTTGAAAATCTTGTCTTAACCGGTCTTGATTATTATATCAACCTCGCATCACTCGTGGTATACACTCAACCGATGACCCGTCTACTCAAGCATAGCATTAAGAAATTGTCGTCCCAGGGCCAAGTATCGGGGTTGTTGGGTTCCTACCACATGATACTACGTCTTACACTAAAGTTTCCAAGTACCTAGGCAGCATGCAATTGGGCAAAGAAGGTGATCTACTATGCATCGAAAACATAGGTAAAATAACATGATCAAAGTGACTTGCGTGTGATGTTGGCGAAGAAGAATTTCTCGAGAAAATAACTTGATAGACTACTCGTCACTGTCTGATGAAATCTATATAACAAACATATCATCCACATAAGCACTCATACTAGCAATCATTGTAGCAATCAAAACAAAAGAGCGAGAGCGAAATAGAATCCGAAAGAAACTTCAAATAAGACTAGGGAGTCTTCTACTACGTCAAACACTAAATAGTTTTGTCTAACAGAAAATAATAACAAGGAACTAAGATATAGGTCTAACTAAGATAAAATAAAGTGTTTTTCACAAAACCTTTGAAAACATTCCCAAACGGGATTTGAAACAACGGTGAAAACAATTGCACGTTAATACGGAGCTAGAATTGTTTTCATAAAAACAAATAAACCTAAAATAAAACCTTGTTGCAAATCTACTGTTAACTAACATAAACAAACATAATAATCTTTCTGAAATAATAAAGAAAATATTTTAAAACAAAAGTAGAAAATGAATTAGCCGCAATCCTAAAAGAGGTGAAACAGAAATTGTTTCACATGAAACAGTGAGCTAAAATACTCAAACAAATCTGAAATTTTTACCACTGATATATAAGATCACTAGTGATCAGTACCACAAGGAATCAAATTAAAAGCTATTTTTAAACTCCTGGAATAGGCAAAACAAGGTTTAAACTAAATCTGCTCTAACTTATATTTTACAATTTCAAACATAGACAAATTATATATTTTTAAAAACTACAGGCAATTTGTGAGCTACTGGGAAAAGAATCACTATCATCGGACTTCGGGATCAAAAGTTGTTGCCAAAACAAAATTGAAACTTTTTGTTTTTGCAATTTAGACAGAAAAAACGGAAGTTAACTAGTACTAACAGAGGGGTACACGTGGCAGGTTGCTATAGGCCGAGGGAGTGTTTGTTGCAAAGCTTTGAGATAACGGCCTAAGGCTAGCAAAACTGCTGGCTAAAATATAAGTGAACTAAAAACCATTGGTTTTCTAAACTAAATCGAAGGGTTACCTGAGAATCTAATCTATGCCATACCTTTTAGATCCAACGGTTACTAACAAAAAAAGGAAAAACAGAGAGGTGGGAGAGAGATTACTGTGGCTGGGAGGTTTCTTTCCTCGCTGGCTATGGCTGGCCGAGGTGAGGTGGGGTGCCGGTGGGGTGGGGAGGAGCCGGCGGGATGAGGGGGAAGGGGGGCCGAAGGTGGGGTGCTCCTGGGAGGGGAGGGGGGCGAGGTGGAGAGGGGGGGGGCTGTAGGGGCGAGGTGGAGGAGAAAAAAAACTGCTGGTTGCTGCTGCTAATGGCGATGGGGAGGTGGAGAAGGGGCTGTAGGGCAGCAGGGGGCGGTGGAGGGGGTGGAGTGGTGAGGCCGAAGTGGTGGGGGAGGTGGCCGAAGGGTGGAGGTGGAGGAGGGTGCAGGGGTGGCGAGGTGGAGCTCCTGTGAGTTTTCTGGCAAGTATTCCGGTGACGAACTCCGGCGAGGGGTGCGCGAGCTAGAGGCGATGAGAGGTGGAGTTTTCAACGAGAATGGAACGAGGAGGACGTGGGGCTTCTTATAGAGGCGACGGGAGGCGCTGGGAAGGTATGTGCGTCGCGAATCCCGGAGGTGGGGATCTCCCTCTCCATGGATGGAAGTTCTGTGTCACGTGGAGAAGAGATGGAGGTAGGAGATGATCTCATGTTGGGCTAGAATAGGTAAGTCTTAATGGGCCAGCATGCAATTCATAATAAAAGGGATTTCCTTCCTATTTTCAAAACTAGGAAACTAAAACGTTAAAAAGGAAATCAAATCAATTCAGAATAAAGAGTTTTTATATACTAAAATTATCAGAAAAATAAAATATAGATGATGGGCATTTTTCTACGGCAAAAATAAAAACTTTAAAAAATGTTTTTTTTCAGAAATTCACTAAATTGCTTTATTTCTCTTTGCAAATATTTTTGCAAATAAACCTTGGGTTTCTTGGCTCAAATATCTCAGAAATTTGCCCGTACGTTGGAGGGTCATTTTCCTCCGCTCTCTCTTGGGTGCAAGAGGGTATTTCCCGGGCTTTTTGTCCGAGGAGAAAGAAATGGAAATGCAAAAGAATCCAATGCAAATATCTCCGTTCAAATTCTTTATAATTGAAGAAGTCATGTCATCTTCTCTCTTGGCTTTTCAAAAGCTTGAATTTGAATTCACCGGAGAAGGGGAAAGTCATTTTATTCCTTCTCTTTCAAAAGTTTCGAAAAGTTTCAAATCTCACACAAGTTTCAGTCACTCAGGCAACCAACAAACAATCAATCTAATAATTATATTAACATTCCAAAATTTATAATTTTGGGATGTTACAAACTACCACACTTAAAATGAATCTGGTCCTCGAGATTCGGAGAGGCTAGAAAGAAAGGTTAGGGTTTGGGGGTCTTCTAACAATTCCAATCTCCGGCAAGGTGGGATGCTACCACACTTAAAATGAGAGATATTGGTCCCTCAAAATGCTTTAACGATCCTCTGGGGTTTTGGCAACTGACATCGCACGGTCTTCATATTAAATCCTTTGGTGATGCTCTCGTATAGATATAAGCTTCTTCCGTCACTGGGTCTTCTTAACTGACAGTCTCGTGGTCAATTATAAATAACATATCGATGGTTCTCATGGCGGTCTACCATTTCTGGTTATCCTGCAGAGAAAGGGGTCTTGGTTTCATTCTCACCATAAAATTTCCAACGCGTGACAACAAGTGCCATGTACATGGGCTTTCCTTATACCACTCTAAGGCTTAAACTAAAGCTTCAAAGAACGTCGTCTCTCTATATGGGTAAGTCTCTCAGATTTACCATTCCGAATAGCAAGATAAATGATAAGAGTAAGTCGTCATGGTGATCAATCCATTCCGCACCCAAATCATTTCTCTGTATAAGGTTTAGCGAATCTCGCCTTCTAACACTTGGGCATCCTCACTAGCGTTGCAGAATTTCTCTTGTCCACGAAGGAAGTTTGGATAATCCATTGGTTCTGCAAGCTGAACGAAACATCTATCGTATCTTCACAACTCTCAGGTTTTCGTATGCTCCTAAGAAAACGTTTGCTGATACATGTTTCCTTCTCCAAAAAGATAGTACTTAGTCCTTGTTAGTCCCGGGGTCTATGGGTTTCAGGCATACATGGGGTAAATGTGACACGCCGTTGGGTAGTGGGTGGTTCCTTCACACAAGAAACAAGTCACCTGACAAGTTGGCCATTCCTCAGCCGGGTGATTTTCTTCACAATGAGGGCATCCATTCTTCTGTTCTTCCTGGGTGTGTCCTATTTGTCCATAGATCTTGCATGCACAAGGCTTCTTCATCGGGCTATCATAGCATTTCCGAATGAGACGGGATCTTAACAGAGTCTTCTGGAATTCGTCCCAAGTTTCTGCTCCACTAAATCCTTGTATGGCATGATGCATTTTCCACCAGATTGCAGCACTTTGTGTAAAGTACTAAAGAGCGTGTTCCACTTCATACTTCCTGGAGATCAAGTTGCTCCAGAAGTGGTTCTCCATGTTCTGAATCCATATCTCAGCTTCCAGCTGGGTCATTGGTCCAGATACTACAAGTCCAGCTTCATACTCCATCTGGTAGGGTTGAGGTTTTGGGGATGAGACGGGTAAGAGAGAGAGGGAGATACACACAATACAAACAATATTTTTGAGAATAGGTTTTATTTGTGGCCGTCGGAAAACACACATCAATGACGGCTCACAAATCATCGTATCTAACGTGGGTATATAACAGGGGTTTGGACTTCTAATGGTCATATAAATATTCGAACGCTTCTGGGTTTTCGAATTCTTCGGGTCTTGAGATTCTTCAATTGGTGTCGTTTCAACTGCATGATGAAATCCTCTTTACTTTGAAGTGGGAGTCGGTTGATCCTTCACATGGTCAAAGGGGAAAGGGCGTTGTCTAACTATTTGACACGAGAGAGAACATTCGATGAAATCAGAAGAGATGAGAAGTAAAAGGTGTTGTTGAAAATAAAAATTTTGAGAGATCCTTTCCTTAGAAATTTCCAGTTTCTAGGGTCACGTCCTAGAGTCAACATGTGCTCTGATACCATCTCTGTAATGACCCGACTCAAAACGAGTGAAGCCTCTGTGTATCTGTGCCATCCCTGGATCAGTATGCTGACACACAGTACATCAATGTATATATCAAAGTGCAATCACATGTAAATAGCGTAAAACTGATATATACCTTAAATATCTCAGCGGAAGCAGTCAAGGGAGTGGAGTCCCAATAAACACCAACGGCAAGTTGAGTGTGGACCGTGACCCTGAATCGTAATCTTACTCGTCGAAGAAAAAATATCTGCAACATAAGACGTTGCAGCCGTGTAGGTCAGCATATTAAATACGCCGGCATGTCACATAAGAGAGGGGTGAAATAATAATCAACTATCTCTACATGCATATTTGGTCGGTGGAGCTAAGTTTTGCATAAAGCCAGTTTTATCCTGCAACAAGAGGGGTTGAAAGCAAAATGTTACTACAATGTTTGTTGTTAACGAGATGGTTCCGCCAACCAGTTCTCGTACCCGAGTTGTCAATAATTACCCTCATCAAATATGTATAGTGGTGTTGAGAAATCCAGATAACTTCAGTTCCTTTGGCTCAAGTCGTCCATGACCGTGGACACGGCTAATCGATTAGGTTTGAGTACTCTGCAGAGTTTTGCACACGTTCCCCACATGTTTTGATCGCCTCCGGATTTGTCCTCGCACTTCAAGGTGTTTGAAGACCGGATGATCAAAACATGGTATTTCAACGGGTCCCTCTGAATCCCTATCGGTGCCCATCCATTCCTACCGTTCGTCTACATCTGCTAGCACTGCCTGTCCAGAGTCGCCGCGTTGTCCAACCAAGCCACATACCATAATGACTTGTGGCTGTGCAGGTAAGCCTTGGGTCTTGAAAATATCCATCCGTCTCTTTGAGCCTGGGTGAAGGTTTCCGCAGGATGACATGGCCTCTCCAGCATCCCGGGCATCCACTGGGTTTTCCAGGGAGCCGATCAACCGTCCTTCGCCCAGTGTTGCATTGCGTCCGAGGTCTTGAAAATCTTGTCTTAACCGGTCTTGATTATTATATCAACCTCGCATCACTCGTGGTATACACTCAACGGATGACCCGTCTACTCAAGCATACCATTAAGAAATTGTCGTCCCGGGGCCAAGTATCGGGGTTGTTGTGTTCCTACCACATGATACTACAACATACACTAAAGTTTCCAAGTACCTAGGCAGCATGCAATTGGGCAAAGAAGGTGATCTACTATGCATCGAAAACATAGGTAAAATAACATGATCAAAGTAACTTGCCTGTGATATTGACGAAGAAGAATTTCTCGAGAAAATAACTTGATAGACTACTCGTCACTCTCCGATGAAATCTATATAACAAACATATCATCCACATAAGCACTCATACTAGCAATCATTCTAGCAATCAAAACAAAAGAGCGAGAGCGAAATAGAATCTGAAAGAAACTTCAAATAAGACTAGGGAGTCTTCTACTACGTCAAACACTAAATAGTTTTGTCTAACAGAAAATAATAACAAGGAACTAAGATATAAGTCTAACTAAGATAAAATAAAGTGTTTTTCACATAACCTTTGAAAGCATTCCCAAACGGGATTTGAAACAACGGTGAAAACAATTGCACGTTAATACGGAGGTAGAATTGTTTTCATAAAAACAAATAAAACTAAAATAAAAACTTGTTGCAAAACTACTGTTAACTAACATAAACAAAACATAATAATCTTTCTGAAATAATAAAGAAAATATTTTAAAACAAAAGTAGAAAATGAATTAGCCGCAATCCTAAAAGAGGTGAAATAGAAATTGTTTCACATGAAACAGTGAGCTAAAATACTCAAACAAATCTGAAATTTTTACCACTGATATATAAGATCACTAGTGATCAGTACCAAAAGGAATCAAATTAAACGATATTTTTAAACTCCTGGAATAGGCAAAACAAGGTTTAAACTAAATCTGCTCTAACTTATATTTGAAAATTTCAAACATAGACAACTTATCTATTTTTAAAAACTAAAGGAAATTTGTGAGCTACTGGAAAAATAATCACTATCATTGGACTTCGGGATCAAAAGTTGTGGCCAAAACAAATTTGAAACTTTCTATTTTTGCAATTTAGACGGAAAAAAACCTGAAGTTAACTAGTACTAACAGAGGGGTACACGTGGCAGGTTGCTATAGGCTGAGGGAGTGTTTGTTGCAAAGCTTTGAGCAAACGGCCTAAGGCTAGCAAAACTGCTGGCTAAAATATAAGTGAACTAAAAACCATTGGTTTTCTAAACTAAACCGAAGGGTTACCTGAGAATCTAATCTATGCCATACCTTTTAGATCCAACGGTTACTAACAAAAAAAGGAAAAACACAGAGGTGGGAGAGAGATTACCGTGGCTGGGAGGTTGCTTTCCTCGCTGGCTATGGCTGGCCGAGGTGAGGTGGGGTGCCGGTGGGGTGGGGAGGAGCCGGCGGGAGGAGGGGGAAGGGGAGGGCGAAGGTGGGGTGCTCCTGGGAGGGGAGGGTGCGAGGTGGAGAGGGGGGCTGTAGGGGCGAGGTGGAGGAGAGAAAAAACTGCTGGTT
>NC_058522.1:203348985-203351485 GCF_904849725.1 Hordeum vulgare subsp. vulgare | reverse complement strand
TGACTTGTGGCTGTGCAGGTAAGCCTTGGGTCTTGAAAATATCCGTCCGTCTCTTTGAGCCTGGGTGAAGCTTTCCGCAAGGTGTCATGGCACGTCTCCATGCATCCCGGGTCATCCACTGGTTTCTCCAGGGATCCGTTCAACCGTCCTTCACCCAGAGTTGCATTGCATCACGAGGTCTTGAAAATCTTGACTTAACTGGTCTTGGTTATTAAATTATTCTCGCATCACTCGTGATATGCACTCAACCAGAATCCCGTCTACTCAAGCATAGCAATATGAAATTTGTCGTCCCGGACCAAGTAACGGGGTTGTTGGGTGCCTACCACATACTACTACAATATGTAACCATAATTTCCAAGAACCTACTCAGCATGCAATTGGGTATAGGATGGTAGAACTACGATGCATAAAACATAGGTGATACATGATCAAATGACTTGCCTGGTGAGGTTGATGAAAAAGATTTATCGTTCTCGAGAAATAACTTGATAGACTATTCGTCACTCTCCGATGAAATCTATATAACAAACATATCACTCACATAAGCACTCATACTAGCAATCATTCTAGCAATCAAAACAAAAGAGAGAGCGAATAAGAATCCGAAAGAAACTTCAACTAAAACTAGGAGTCTTCTACTACATCAAACACTAAATAGGTTTTTTTGTTCTAACTGAAAATAAAACATTAAATAACAAAGAACTAAGATATAAACTTAACCAAGATAAAATAAATTATTTTTCACAAAACTATTTTGAAAGTATTTTCAAATGGGAGTTGAAACAGTAGAGAAATCAATTGCAAGTTATTAGAGAACTATAATTGATTTCAGGATAACAAATAAAAATAAAAATAAAAACTAGTTGAACACCTACCGTTTAACTAACAGAAAACCAAACATGAACTTTCTGAAATATAAAAGAGAATAAATTAAAAATAACTAAAGAAAGAGAATTAGTCACAATCCTAAAAGAAGTGAAACAGAAATTGTTTCATATGAAATAATGAGTTAAAATTATCAAACAATTCTGAAATTTTACCACTCATAAATAAGATCACTATTGATCAGTAGCAAAAAGAATCAAATTAAAAGCTATTTTTAAACTCCCAGAATAAGCAAAACAAGGTTTAAACTAAATCTGATATAATTCAAATTTTATAATTCCAAACATAGACAAATTATATATTTTCGGAAACTACAAGACATTTGTGATCTAACGCAAAAAGAATCACCTAATTTGGAGTTGCACACTAATAGATATGAATTTTATAAATTTGCTCTTTTTCTGGAAAAAAACGGTGATAGGATTTCTTTGAAGCTCCCTATGGATGGAAGGTTGGCCGTGGCTGGGAGGTTGGCCCGCGAGGTGGGGCTTGCTCCGGCGAGGGGAGGTCGCCGACTGGGAGGGGGAACGGCGGAGGGGGTCCCGGCGCTGGTGGGGAGGTGCTTCAGGGCGTCCTCGAAGCGAGGAGGGGCGTCGTGGGCGTCTGTGTCGGCGTACTCCTGGCGGCTTCTACGGGATCTTGGCAGGGGGATGTCGGCGGGGAGGTGATCTGCAGGGGGGCGAGGTGGTGAGTGGGAGTTGGCGTGGGGGGCGCGGCAGGGACTGGGGGGGGCAGGAGGGTTGGGGTGAGGGTATGGAGCTCCTGTATGCTTCGTTCTTGGCAGGAAGATGGAGATGGTGACGAGGTGGCTACGGGCAGGGAGGGGACGAGGTGATGGGGAAAATGGAACGAGGAGATGAGGGGCGTTCTTATAGGGGTGGTGGGAGGCTCGGGAAGGAAGTGTAGCCCGCGAATCGGGGGAGGGAAGCTTCCTGGGAAGCCTCTGCCATGGCCAGAGAAGGAAGCTCGTGAGGAGGAAGAAGAAGGTGGGATTGGGCCAGATTGGTTCCCTAACGTGGCCCAAGTACATTCCTAAAATGAGAGATCTCTTTCCCTTTTTATTAAAACAGGAATTAATACGATTAAAAGGAAATAGAATATCCTTGGAATATAGGGGTATAATATATTAAAATTTTCAGAAAAATAAATTCAAAAAGATGGACATTTTTTCACGGCCAAAATAAATACTTCAAAAAATGTTTTTTCAGAAAATCCCCTAAATGCTTTATTTCATTTTGCAAATAATTACTCAAATAAATCTTGGGTGTCATGGCTCAAATATTTCATAGAATATCCCCGGGTTTGGAGGGTCATGTTTCTCCTCTCTTTTTCTCTTGTTTGACAAAGTATTGTTCCCGGCATTCCGTGAGTGAAGAAGAAAACAAAATGCAAAGGAAAAATCGAAAGGAAATTCAAGTGCCACCTTGGTTCAAATTCTTTGTAGTTGAAGAAGTCACGCTATCTCCTCTCGCTGGTTTTAAAAAGATGAAGTTGAACTCAGAGGAAACGGGAAAGTCATTTTATTCCCTCTCATTCAAAAGTTTTTGATAAGTTTCAAATTTCACTCAAGTTTCAATCACTCAACCAAACAAACAATCAATCTAATAATTTT